>NC_046658.1:41406304-41438287 GCF_010883055.1 Belonocnema kinseyi
TCTTTACTTTCTTTAACTAATCGTTTAAGTATCCTGTTTTCGTGTCTATAATCATTTCTACGTCTACTTATTTCCTCATTGCTAAGACCTGCGATGTTCAAAATCATGATTATTTTTATATTTGTTTCTTAATTTGCTTTAAATTGTATTCTAAACTGCTCTGAAACATGCATCATTTCAATAAATGTGTATCATTACAATTCATAATATGCATCAAAATTGAATCATTCTAATTCTTATTTCCTTGTTTTTATAATTTTTTATTTTCAATGTTGTTTTTTACGATTGAATAAAAACTACTGCGCATCTGCATAGGGTCTAATGCAGGAACCTATACAGGGTCCTATATAGGAGCCTATGTCCTCTTTGTTCTTTTCTGCGCTTTTTCCAAAAAGTTCATTTTTGCATTTTTTATCTTAGGTTTCACGATTATAAGAAGATCTACTTGTCCAATCAAAAAATGATTAATAATAAATTTATAGATCTTTTTAGGCGAACAACTTTTTTCTGGTAATTTAAGTTCGTACCTGTGTCGTTTTTTCAAACAAATTTAATATTTTTATTTTGAATGATATTTTTTACGACTAGAGCAAAAACTACGTGTCCTATCAAAAATTATAGCTCTTTTTTGGATGAACAATTTTTGTCTCATTTTTTTCGTAGTTTATATCGAAAAGTGATTCATTATAATATTGTAGTTCTTCCCAGGCCGCGCAATTTGAGCTTTTTTATTTTTTTCGTATCTTGCGCAGTTTGACCGAAAAATGGAATTTTTGAATTTTTCATTATTTTTGGTACGATCAAATTTGGAATGTTCAACTTTTCGACCGAATTAAAAAAGTTGTTATCGTAGTCCTATAGGGATTTCAAAAAGCAAAGTTTTTCTTCTCTTGGCTTTTTTTCATATCATGCGTTGTTTGGCTTAAAATTTTCATTTCAGTTTGTTTTTTTGGATTTTGAAAATGCTGCAACTCTGATAATTTTCTTTTTATAGAAAAAAGTCATGGGGATCAATTGTTTGAGTTTCTGAGTACTATGAACAACCGTACATACAATTTTTAAATCTTGAAAAAATGTGGTTTCAAAAATTTTTGGTACGATCAAATTTGAAATTTTCAACTTTTCGACCAAATTAAAAAAATTGTTATCATAATCTTGTAGGGCTTTTAAAAAGTAACGTTTTTTTCTCTTGCCTTTTTTTCGTACCATGCGTTGTTTGGCTTAAAATGTTCACTTTAATTTTTTTTTTTTTTGACTTTGAAAATGCTCTAACTCTGGTAATTTTTGATTTTTCAAAAAAAAAGTGATGAGGATAAATTGTTGAACTTTTTGAATACTATAAATAACCGTACAGAGAATTCTAGAATTTTTAAAAAAGTGGTCTCAAAAATATTCAAAATGTGCCCACTTTTAGAATTTTCATCCAGAATGGCTGGCTAACGAACTTGACCTTTAGTTTAGGACACTAAATGAGTGTGCCAAAGGGCAATCTAAAAGATTAATTTTTTCGAAATTTATCGTGTTCAAAGACAGACGGACATACATACAGACATACAGACATACAGACATACACATTCGTAAAAACCTGTTTTTCGGTTTGAGAGGGTCTCAAAACGTGGACATTTGACAAAAACTGGGGGGGTCAAATTTTACGCAAATCTAATACCTTCTCTAAAGAGGATGTAAAAATGTAAAAATTCGTATTTTTCCTTATTCATCTGAAGCTTCATTATTCGACTTGAATGGCTTGAATGCTGACAGCGTTAGTGTACAAACATGAAGCTTCCCAAGAGCGAAGTCACATGCGGCCCAACATTGACCCATAGTCGACAAAAATATTGCCGAAGCTCGGCTACCATTATCGCGCCGATCACAGAATGATAACTATGGTCTGCACTTGGTAGCCAAGGTTTGGCTGCCATTGTCGGCCCAACACTGGGTATCAGTATTAGTTCAAACCTAGCTGCCATTGTCGCGCCATTGCCGGATTGATAAATATGGCCTTAACTTGGCAGCCAAGGTTTAGCAGTCATTGTCGGCCCAACACTGGGTACCAATACTGCTATAGTCTAAGGTCTAAGGATATGACAAAAATCGTATTAAAAAAATAAATATTAATTGACTACGAGTACTTTGAATATAAATATTTATGGTCCTGTTTGGATGGAATACATATGTTACATTTTGAACATTATATTACAAATAAAATTTCTAACGCTACGGGGTATCGAACCTACATCCATATACCAAAATTTATCGCCCAGCAGTCAAGAGTGCTAACCACTGCGCTAAACCGACAAGTTGAAACTCTGTGAAAAAGCCATCCTCATAAGCTGCAGTTCAGAAAAGTTAAAGAACCAAATGTTAAGCTCTCTTTTTCTAATTATTTATTATTATGCGAACTGTTAACAGGAATATCAATACAATATTAAGCTCTCTTTTTCTAATTATTTATTATTATGCGACGTTGTGTCAATGTAAAATATACGAACTGTTAAAAGGAATATTTTTGGCCGAAAACTTTGGACTTACAAATAAACATAGTAACTAATCTCCCGGAACTAAAATTTTTGCAGGTAATCAAAAATGTTTATTTCATCAATAATTTCCAGATTATCGGAAAGGCAGAGATGAAAAACGATGTAACCTCAAAATAATGCATATGCATAACATTTTTATTTAGCACAATAAATTTTTTTTTATTATCCCTCAAAAAAGAGTCCGAGGACGTCCATTATGATATTTTATAGCATCTCAGAATTCAGTTTTTAAAAATTTTCATTTTTGTGGAAAAAAAACCGAGGAAACTGTAAGTATCACATGTCCTCAAATAAAACATGGTTTGCCGTGGTAAAAGTGACACTTAACCAAGTAATGTGCCGTTACTGGACCAGACTTTGGCTGATCCTCGTGAAACATGGTTCGACGTACAAAAAGTGAGACTTGGCGCAATAAAGTGCTGATACTAGGCCAAGCATCAATGGAGAATTGGCAAATATAAATAGCCGATATAGGCTGCCAGCACTGGCTCAACATTCGACCGATTTAAAGGAAACATGGTTTGCCGTGGTAAAAGTGACACTTGGCCCAGTAATGTACCGTCACTGGGCCAGACTTTGGCTGATTCTCGTGAAACATGGTTCCCCGTACTAAAAGTGAGATTTGGCGCAATAAAGTTCCGATACTGGGCCAAATATCGGTGGAGGATCGACAAATATAAATAGACAATATAGGCTGCCAGTGCTGGCTCAACTCTGGGCCGATTAAAATGTCGATATTGGCCCAATAACTTTAGCCGATCTTTGGCTGCCAAAATTGGACCAACACTGGGCCGTGTATTTAGCTCTAGCAATTCGCACTTGGATTCTGGTCAAATAATAATTTACAGTTTTTTTTGTATTTTTTCCCGTAAAATTGAATGGAGAATATAGGTACTACATATTTTTTTTATTTCATCAGAAAGTATGTGTCAAAACGAACAACTTGGGCCTTAAAAGAACTCTGTACGATTATTTTCTGAAGGACAAATTTCATTTGAAAAAAAAGTTTTTCGGACCGGAACAAATGATTATGTAGAAAACCAATTGATTTTTCCATCTAAAAAAATGTGTGAATATTGAGGGCATCAAAAGATATACAGTGAATATCTTCAATAGCCCTCCCTTCTATAGCCTTTTCGAGAATTGACGCCACGCCGCATGTAGGTGTGACTAGGCTGCGCGGGGTGCGCGGGATCTGCGGCTGTCACTCAGATCAGCAGTCAGGCGTGAACAAACAAAAGCGAAGCAGCCCAAGTGCGAAGTCACATGCGGCACAGTTTTTGGCCCATAGTATACAAAAATATTGCCGAAGCTCGGCTGCAATCATCGCACCCATGACGGGATGATAACTATGGCCTACACTTGGCAGCCAAGGTTTGGCTGCCATTGTCGGCCCAACACTGGGTACCAATATCGAACCAAGCCTAGGTGCCATTGTCGCGCCATTGCTGGATTGATAACTATGACCTTGACTTGGCTGCTAAGACTTAGCTGGCCTTGTCGGGCCAACGCTGGGTACAAATATCTGACTAACCTGGTTGCCGGAGTTAATTTAAAAACTGATAAAAAATCATTGAAATTTTTTTAGGATGCATCTGATTTATGCATTCATCATTGTACGACTACATATCGTTCGAATATTATTTATAATCTCAAGAATTAAAATTTCATTTTAAAATTTTTGTTAATTTTAACGACTACTGCTATAGTCTAAGGATATGACAAAAAAGGGATTTAAAAAATAAATATTAATATATTTCGAGTACTTTGAACATGAATATTAGTGGTCCTGTTTATATTGAATACATATATTACATTTTGAACATTATATTACAGTATAAAAATTCTAATGCTAATCTATCGCCTAGCAGTCGGGAGAGCTAACCACTTCGATAAACCGACAAGTTGAAACACTGTGAAAAAGTCATCCTCATAAGCTACAGTTCAGAAAAGTTAATGTAAATGTAAAATACACGAACTGTTAAAAGAAGTATCAATTCAATCATTTTTAAATAAATAATTTAAATCGATTACAGTTTTTCTTCGCGTAATATTTCGTTTTTTCAGCTGTAGGCTACTTTACAAGTTTTTGCAATGACAGAAAATGTAATTTTTCGTAAACATTCAAAATTTTTAATGACAGAACTTAGAAATTTCATCGTGAACTTCGACGATTTTTCAACAACAACATTGTTATAATGAGTAATGTGCCCTCACTGGACCAGACTTTGGAATAAAGTGCCGATGCTGGGCCAAGAATCGGTGCAAGATCAGCAAATATAAATAGCCAATATAGGCTGCCAGAACTGGTGCAACATTGGGCCGATTAAAATGCCGATATTCGCCCAATATCGTTAGCCGAACTTTGGCTGCCAAAATTGGGCCAACACTTGACCGTGTATTCAGTTCCGGCAATTCGCACTTGGGTTGTTTTTTAGATTCTATAAGTGAGACTTGGCGCAATAAAGTGCTGATACTGGGCCAATCATCGGTGGAGGATCGAAAAATATGAAGAGCCAATATAGGCTGCCAGCACCGGCTCAACATTGGGCTGAGTTGAATAAAACATGGTTTGCCGTGTTAAAAGTGGCACTTGACCCAGTAATGTGCCATCACCGGGACAGACTTTGGCCGATCCTCGTGAAACATGATTCCCCGCACTAAAAGTGAGACTAGGCGCAGTAAAGTGCCGATATTAAGCCAAGTATCGGTGGAGCAACGGCAAATATAATGTACTTGAAGTTCCAATCGTTCAAATGAACGATATATTTCTACCCATTTCTATTTTACCCATAATTATTATTCCAACTGCAATTTAAAATATGCATGATAATTTTGTTTCAATAATAAATTATTTCCAATATAACTTAACAAAAATGTAAGCACTTTTTCTGGTTTTTAAAGTTAGCAGTAAAGAATTTCATTCATTTGAACATTCAGAACTTTTGGCACATGCAAATATAAATAGCCAACATAGGCTGCTAGCACTAGCTCAACATTGGGCTGATTTAAATAAAACATGGTTTAACGTGGTAAAAGTGACACCTATCCCAGTAATGTGCCGGTACTGGGCCAGACTTTGGCTGATCCTCGTGAAACATAGTTCCCCGTACTAAAAGTGAGGCTTGGGACAATAAAATGCCGATACTGGATCAATCATCGGCGGAGGATCGGCAAATATAAATAGCCAATATAGGCTGCCAGCACTGGCTCAACGTTAGGTCAATTTAAATAAAACATGGTTAGCCGTGGTAAAAGTGACACTTGGCCCAGCCATGTGCCGGCACTGGGCCAGACTTTGGCTGATCCTCATGAAACATGGGTCCCCGTACTAAAAGTGACACTTTGCGCAGTAAAGTGCCGATACTGGGCCAAGCATCGGTAGAGGATAAGCAAACCTAAATAGCCAATATAGGCTGCCAGCGCTGGCTCAACACTGGGCCGATTAAAATGCCGATATTGGCCCAATATCTTTAGCCGACCTTTGGCTGACAAAATTGGACCAACACTGGTCCAATTTTCAGCTCTGGCAATTCGCACTTGGGAGGCTATAATGAGTTAGCTGCCACCCACCTTCAGCCCTGAAATCGAAGCGAAAATGAAAAATAAAAAACGAAAAAAAAACAAAGAAAACACGGGTTTTCGTATTTTTCTCTGACACTTTTCTCTCTGACGTCAGCTTTCGCCGAAAATCACAATAACACCAGTTTCGCCCATTTACCCCCCCCCCCTCCATAAACCACACCACATCCCTGCGCACGCATTTTTTTACGTTGATTATGAGCCACTTTACCATTTCCAATTGTCCAAGTGCTGTTAACAATTTTCTTTTTTTTCGCCTTAAAATAAGTTAATTCCCCAGGTCTACTGCGCTAAACCGACAAGTTGAAACTCTGTGAAAAAGCCATCCTCATAAACTACAGTTCAGAAAAGTTAAAGTTACAAATATCAAGCACTCATTTTCTAATTATTTATTATTATGCGACGTTATGTAAATGTAAAATATACGAACTGTTAATAGGAATATCAATACAATAATTTTTAAATCAATCATTTAAATCGATTACAATTTTTCTTCGCGTAATATTTTTTTCCATTGTAGACTACTTTAAAACATTTTGCAATTACAGGAAATGTAATTTTTCATAATCATAAAAAAATTTTAATGACAGAACTTAGAAATTTCATCATGTACTTTGACAATTTTTCAATAAAAATGTTTTCTATCCTTTCTGTAAGATTTGTTTTTTACGTGTCAAAAGTGAGACTTGGCGCAATAAAGTGCCGATACTGGGCCAAGCATCGGTGGAGGATCGGCAAATATAAATAATCAATATAGGCTGCCAGCACTGTCTTAACACTGGGCCGATTAAAATGCTGATTTTGGCCCAATATCGTTATTCTACCTTTGTCTGCCAAAATTGGACCAACACTGGGCCGTGTATTCAGCTGCGGCAATTCGCACTTAGGAACCAAAATGTTTATATGAAATTTCAATTCTTAAAATTATAAGTAATATTCTAACGATATGCAGTCGTGTGATAATGAATGGATAAAGCAGATGCGTCCTAAGAAAAATTCAATGATTTTGTATCAGTTTTTGAATTAATTCCGGCATTCAGGTTGGTCTGATATTGGTATCCAATGTTGGGCCGACAACGGCAGCCAAGCTTTAGCGGCCGAGTCAACGCCATAGCAATTAATCCGGCAACAGCGCGACGATGGCAGCTATGTATAGTCAAATACTGGTACTCAGTGATGGCCGGCAATGGCAGCCAAACCTGGGCTGCCAAGTGCAGGTCATAGTTATTCATATTATAGGTTAACTTGTATTAGAATCATATAAAAAAATTTTCTAATATTTCAAAAACATGTAGTACTTCACATTTCCGTTGATTGCATTTTGATTTGAAACGTAACAGAATTGTGACGATTAAAGTGAGCTCTAATGAAAAAAGGGAAAAATCGAGTTACATTGTTTTTAAACGGGTTCAGTAAAGTTACGAGGTTTAGAATCTGCACGCTACAGATGCGTTGTTGTTACAGAGGTCCGGTATAGTTAGGGGACTTAGAATTAACCTACGTGAGATAGGTGTTTTTTATTAGGACCCATCGAAATATTCTTATTAGTTTTCCTAAGGGTTAGGATGAATTTAAAAAATAGCCTTTTTCGCTATATTTGTTTATTTAAAAAAAAATTAATGGTTCAAGAATGTAATTTAAAGATTCTTTTTCAAAGCTGATAAGCTTTTGTTTATAAAAAGAAATGTTGAAGTCAGCAAATATTTGTAGACGGAATTGTAGGAATGTAGGTAATTTGAAGAAAAAATCTTTTAGCCTCTAGGCGACGCAGGGCCTCTTCGTGCTTTACGTGTGTCAATCGTTTGGCCCAATGGCGTTGATCACGTGAAGTACACGAGGTCGCTTGAGCGCATGCGTTACAACTCAGGCGGCGAAATCATGACATAGGGATGGGAGACGAGAGTTGTCCTCGAGTCTGTCCCTGACATCGAGTCAATCAGACTGGTTCTTTCGGAAGTTAAAGAGGCTGATGCCTCGCATAAGTTTAATTTCATTTTATTTCAACTTAACTATATTAGTTCTTATTTCATTCATTTTAAACAGTTGCGCGCACTCTTTTTCAAGTCCACTAAACTCTGCTTCCCTTACATGTCAACTCAGTTCTCGCCTTATTCCCTGAAATCGTGGTGTGAGTACCCGGTGCGGATTTAATTTTTGGAAGTTTTCGCTAATTTTGAGGAAAGTACATAGAATTTCCTTTCCAAAATAGGCAGGAAAATTAGTGAATAATATTACTGGAGTTTTAAATTGGAAACCAAACACAAAAAGTGTGAGTACATTCAATAAACTAGTTTTAAATCGTCTGGAATATTTCTATATTATACATCATTTGAAAAATATAACTCACTCAAATAAATATAAACAAGAGGAACATACCGAAATTCTATAGACATGGCCTATGAATAATATTCGATAATATGTCGTCCACTCTCAGCCATGTATCAAATGTGTTCAAATATTTCTTTCTACATCATTAATTCACCTTATTTTACGAAAAGTATACTTTGCATAAGAAGACGGAAGTGGTAAACGAAAGTATAAGCTTTAAAAACAGATTCATGTGTTAGAATGAAACAGGCTATACCATAAAGGGCAGTTCTAGAAGTCAAAATGGGTAGTTCTAACATTTAGGTTCCATTCACGTTACAAAATTATACATAAAATTTTTAATCTGAAGGAAATTTATATTATTGCTATTAATAAATCACATCCAAATAGATATAAAAATATTAAAACGTAACAATATTTCACAAAAAATAATATTTATATATGCTTGTTCATACAGATTCTTATTTCATATTGTTTTCTGAAGCATAAGTATTAAAGCTTTCCCAAAATTTCTATAACTAACGATTATTGGTATTAATTTCCCTATTAGTTCATACATTATTGATGGAAAAGTGTTTAAGGAAAAACTATGATAAAAGTATTCAGTACAACAAATCTGGGAAGTAAAGACTTTTTTCAGGCATTTACTTACTGCCAGGTCGGGCAGTTCTAATTTTTGCTGAGATAGGTGTGGAAAAAGGTAGCCTGGAATGAAACTTAATAAAAAAAATTTCCATAAAGATTGTTTTTTTCATGTGACGGCTTCCTAAAGAAATATATTTTTTTTCATTTATAAGAATAATTCCTTATACGAGTATAAGCTTTCAATTTGAAAGTCAATACTACTACAGTATCTCCCGGTGAAAGCTAATCTACTTTGAGATAATACCTCGAATTCTGAACTCTGTGTGAAGATTTAAGGTTTTTATCGCACGGGTAGGAGCTAAAAACCCAGCATAGAAAAAAAATTTTTTTATAAAAAATGTAATTAAAAATAATTTTTAGTAATATTCCACGAAGCAATAACTTTTCTATGTATAATTTTGAATTACAATTTTCTAAAAGAATAATTGAAGTAGTACTTTCATTTTGACTCTTGACTTTGGTAAAATACCTGTACTTATAATCTATTGAGCCAGAACAAATAATCGAGTATTTTTTAAAGGAATTGTCTGCGTATTGAAAAAAACAGCTATGCGCACCGAAATTACTGTACAAATAACCCCTTTTCCAACTCCCTCTATAATAACAGGGAGTTGGAATAATTCATGCCGAAATAATCTGGCTACTTGTACCGAAATTTCGGTACCCATAGACACGGCCTTTTTTAAAATCATTGTTTCTTTTTTTCCTATCGTGTGTTTGTATTTACAATGAATGACACCCCTACAGTGGATACCTAATTATTTACAATAGGTAATTTGTGTATACCCCAAAATGAGTCAAAAAGCTTGACTAGTTTCCGCATTATAACTTTGCAACGGGCAATTGATTAAATTATAATTAAATTAATAATTTTATTCTCATTGGGTAAAAAAATTATTTTTAACCAATTTTTTTTAAAACAATACAGATATTATGTTTTCAGAACGTCATCGTAAATCTTTGAAGACCGGAAAAATAAAGTGAATTGATTTTGCGCCCGGAAATTTTGATTATTTTGAGCATCAAAACTTTTTTCAATCTCTATTTAAATGTCACATGAAATTATGCAATTTTCAATAGCTCAATTTTATTTTCGTTAAAAAAAATTTGTAATTCCAATTTTTAAAATGTACAATTTTGAGGACTTCAGATTAAAAGTTTTTTAAAACGTTCCTGATGAAATAATTAAACATTAAAACCTACATAATTATATTACATTAGGCCCTACGGGTCGTTCTTTCTTCAGAAAATGAAAAAAATTTATTTTATTTTTAGCCCATTCAGTCTTGGAGTTTCATGATTTTTCGTAAGTCCCGCGAAGTTTTAAGATGAGAATACTAGTCTGCAGTGCCACTTGTTGGTTCTAAAGGTAGATAGGGATACTACGAGCACGGTTTTGCCCTTATTTGACATTAAAAACTAAATACAGGAACCAGCTGTTTGTCAAGAAGTAACGTGCGTGTGTATTCCTCGTTTTTTCCCTTTGTACATAATTAATTACTGAAAATATCCACGAATTTCACTAACAAGGGGACCTTTAGGTCTGCTTTTTTTTGTTTAAATTGATATTCGCCTCAATGAAGTTTTCTGAGAAAAACCAAGAAAGCGCAATTTTGACCCATTTTCGAGAAAAATTACGAGCGAATTGTCATCGAGTCGGTGTAAAAGTATTTCCAATACGCGGTAGCACCCTGTTAGAGCGCTTGGCTGATAGCCGGAATATTGCGCGTTCCATGCTCACTATCCGTAATTTGCTGTTTATATTTTTTTATTTATCAAAATATTTGCTTATTCTATATTTTATTATCATTTAATATAATTATGCTATTTAATGATTATTTATTCCTTATTTTCAATAAAAACTTTGCTTATCGTATTTTTAATATCGCTTGTTTGGATGATTGTGCATTTTATTAAAATTCGTTATGCTTCAATAGTTTCTAGTATTTATATTTTTAAATTAAAGTAGGAACAAATTGTTTCAAATGAAAATCTCAATAATAAATACGAAATACCAGTGGATCCAGTGACTCTTTTCACAAATATTTACTAACAAGAATCAGAAGAGTGTTGAAAGTATATTTTTACATATTAAAGACAATTTCCTATTATTTACGTGTTTTTTTGTAGTTTGCGAAAAACAATTTAATTTTGTATTTACTGTTGAAATTTTGAATTTCAACACTTTTTTCCGTATTTAATTTAAATAGGTAAATACTAGAAACTATCGAAGACTAAAGAATTTTAATAAAATGCACAGTTGTCCAAGCGAGTGATAATAAAAATACGATAAAGAGTTTTTATTGGAAATAAGGAATTAATAATCATCAAATAGCATAATTATACTAGATGTTTCTCAAAAAAAGATCAATATTATAATATTATAAATATTGCTCTGAAGCCTTGATATGAATTAGATTATACTATTTTCTTAAACTACTGTTAACGATTAAAAAAAACGCGGCTACAACAAATGATAAAGTTTTTCCGTTCTCCTGAAAAAATTTTGCGCATGAGGGTTAGCCCCTTATCATTTCCGACAATTCGTATTTTCAACTTTAAAAATGTAAAATTGTTCAATTAATGAATGATACATATGAAAGGTTCGCGGTCTAAACCTGTTAACTGACATTTCAGTTACGGGATTCGTTTGCGGGATAGTAACTCAATATAAAAGCGTTTAAAATTGTACAGGTAGTTTAAAATTTAAATAGTTTAATAGTTAAACAATTTGTTTAATCTCGAATGGTTAAAATGGCAATTAATATGTGACGTTCCGCACGGAAGGGCCCACTTTGCTGGTATAGAGTTAGAGGCTACATAAGCATCTAGTAGCCGGATAAATTCCCGACATGTGAAGCCCAGGATGAACCCTCTCACTAAGTTGAAAACCGAGTCTCCGAGGCTACTAGAACTTTGAAACCCTGCTTTTCGAGAAAAACGCATCTGAAGTTGATTCCTTGATTTGTACAAAAATAATAAGGACGATTAGCTTAACAGAATATTCCAGGTATAACCGTCGCAACTCTCTTATAAGGTCTCTATACCTCGTTAATTCTCCTTAATTCAGATGTTTTTGTCAGCTGGTGCCGAAAATTTGATAACGAAAATGTTTCGTTTCCCGAAGTCAAGAAGAACTAGGTCAGGCCTCGAGTGCGGCAAAGAAACAATTGTCGAGTATATGAATCTTCAGAATATAACACTTCTCACACTCTACAATTGAATCGATTTCCCCAGGAGCGTTTAGCGGAGCGGTATTAAGGCTAATGCCATACAAGTTACAGAGATGGTAATAAAGCACTCTTAGGGTGGCGTCCCATCGCAGCGTCAATCTTTGGCGCAAAACGTCAAAGCACTATATATTTCAGCCAATGATATTCTCCTACTATCGGCGAGAAAATTCGAGTCCTCTGGCTTTGACGTTAAATAAGTATATGAAGAATAAATGGTAGGTTAATGAAAAAGGTCCAATTTTAAAGGTGCAAATGTTCTACATTAATGAACCGAAAAGTAATATTCCAAAAACAGATCTGAAAATCTGATGAAAAGTAAGGAAATTTGATAGATTTTAAACCAGTGAACTTTGAAGCATAGTTTTTTATAGAAAAAATAATAGGAAAAATCTGAAAAAATTCATGGTGGCACATTAAACATTTCGAAACACAGGGAAAGGGTTTGAAGGCTAGAGATAGTTCAACTAACTACCTCCAATTTAAATCACTTTATTATCTTCATTAGAACTGAAGTTAGTGCTCTCGCATGTTTATTCACAAAAAACGAACAAATATTTATATTTTGCAAATTTTTCGACGGGAATCTGTTCAGAAATGTTTAATGTACCACCATGAATTTTTCCTACATTTTTCTATTATTTTTTCAATAAAAAGCTATGCTTCAAAGTTCACTGTTTTTAAAAGCTATCAAATTTTCTCACTTTTCATCGTATTTTCAGATATGTAAGCTATAAATAATTTTGTGGATTATTCCTTTTCGGCTCATTAACGTACAACATTTGCACCTTTAAAATAATACCTCTTTCATTAACCTACCATTTTTTCTTCACATACTTATTCAACGACAAAGCCAGAGGACTCGAATTTTCTCGCCGATAGTAGTAATCCACAGAAACACTGTCATTGGCTGAAGTTTCAAGTGATTTGAAGTTTTGCATCGAGATTGACGCTGGCACGGGACGCCACCCTTAGTGCCGCATTGTGTCTTTGGATGTAGGCCGTTTTCGCATGAGTTGGACTACTATAGGGTGGCCAAATGTCATTTTGGAAGAACTTCCTATTATCAATATAAATATTTTTTCAATGTAAATTCTTGAAAACTATCATTCAATTCTTAGTTTTTTATTTTTAGTTCCATACTTCCCATGTAAAGCATATTTTTGTGGCTTGTTTCACTTTTTTTCTTGGCACATTATTGAAACTTTACTCACTTTTGTAATCTTTTTCTGTCAGGGAAATTCGTCTAAATGTCAGAGAAATTGGAAAATTCAATCTTGTGACCACCCTACGACTAGGTAATACGTTTCCTAGTTGCTCAGGGTTTGCATGACATGCTCTGCAGTTATCATCAGGAATGTCTTGTGGTAAAATGTGGCGACAGTATGTTAAATTGGAAATAACACCGGCTCGACACCCCAAAATGAAACCCTCCTTCGACTTAAATCCGGGTGATTTGAGGAAAGCAAAATTTAGCCCATACGACATCGACTGATCCTCCACATTTCTTTGGAAGATACCGTGTATCCTCTAGTTGAGGAGCTGTTCACGGAAGTTTTATGCTTGCGCTTTCTTAATCCGGGCTTTCAGGAATGAGTACTCGAGATAAATAAGATTTGATGAATTTTGTTCACCCCTAATATTGAAGTTAAGGCCGAGTGTTTCGACAGCCTCCTCCGCTGCTTTGTACAGAGACGCTCCTTTGCCCACTTCTTCGTGCTTGTTGGCAATTTTAAGAAGAGGGTCTCGTCCATTTGTGACTGTATATGTGCTGTATCTATAAAAATCCTGTTGTGAAGACATTCAAGATTCAGTATTCCGCGACCACCTTGACAGCGTGAGATCTAGAGTCGCGAGACACAAGACTGAAAGTATATGCTTTTGTTCATGTGCACAACCTTTCGTGTCCCGAGATCAAAGGATCTGAGCTCATCCTTCGTCCATAAAACCATTCCAAATAAGTAGAGTACTAACGGACATTAATGCGAGGCAAAAGAGAACTGGGCTCATGGTCTCGTCGTGAAAGGCACCTCTCTGAAAGGTGACGTTGTTAGTTGTCACACGATGTTTTCCAGATAAGATAGTAAATCTGGTTTTCCGAAGTGGCATCAATCTCCCTATGCACCTCACGATGTGCGAATGAAACCTGTAAGTTTTCCAAGAGACAGGTGATAAGTTTATGGGAGGTTGAATCGAAAGCCTTCCGGTGATCAATCCAGGCCATCGGTGGGTAGCGCTGATAGGATGCTTTATCTTTGCAGACGGTTCTCCCGATACCCTGCTACGCCTTTCTTTGAATCGCGATCGTACATTTCTTGCCACACAGGTCCGATTGTCCGAACACGCTTATCATTTAGGATGGCTGTGGAGATCTTATACAGTATTTTCCGACAAGTGATTGGCCTATAATTCTTCGGATCAGCTAAGTTTCCGATCTTTGGCAGGAGTACTGTGCGCCCTGCCACCAACCACTATGGAATAGGCTTTTCCGACTCTAGATATGAGGTGAAAAATACGGGCCAGATGATGGTAGGTTACAGGAAACTTCTTCCACAAGAAGGTCTTGACACCATCTGCTCCCGGAGCAGAATAGTTCTTCATGCCTCTTAATAATTTCTTCACCTCCTCGGTAGTGATAGTTGAGCATTCTTCCTCAGGAGCAATGACGGCACTGCACAGCGTCTTGAAGCTATTTATATTCTTTGATTCTCCTTTCAGTGAATGCTGGACTTCGTAGACTTCTCTCCAAAATGCTTCGATCTCCTACGGTTTGGGTGGATGGTCGACAGCAACTGGAGGATCTTGGAGGAATCGAGATGGGTCAGAGAAAAACTGTTGCTTTTATTTGACCTACCTCTTCCTCCTCTCTAGACTTCTCCCAGCATCAGATAGTAACCGTATTCTGTGAACAATATGCTGCCTGATGTTCAGTAGTTTTGACTTATTAAGTGTGTGATAACGGATTCACAGTTCGCGCCCGAACATAATAATACTGGCCGGTATTAAAAAAAGAAGTTACATTGAAGCTCGAATAAAATATTTTTTGCTATTAATCATTCTTTTTAGTTCATCGCCTAATATCGCATTATCCGCAGATTTCCGGCACATAATCTCGCTTATAATTCATTTTTTCATTGCATAATTTGAAGATTCGCAAAATAAAAAAAAAAAAGAATATTTATCTCTTCCGATTCGGATCTAAATACAGTGAAACCCTTCAATAGCCCCCCTTCTATAGCCTTTCCGAGAACTGTCGCTGCGCTGCAGATAGGTAAGGTAGGTGAGAAACATGGGTATGATGCGACCAATCTTCATTTAGAACTTAACTCCTCGGGGAAGTTGTATTATTTACATTTGGCGCACTCGGAACTTTTTTGTAAAATGATGAGCCATGAGAAAGATGGGCGAGGCGCGGCCAATATTAATTTAGAACTTAACTTCCTTGAGGAAGATTTATTATTTAAACCTGCTGCCCTGGGAAATTCTTCTACAATGACGTGCCATGCGAAAAGTGGGCAGATTGCGGCTAGTTTTAATTTAGAACCATTTTGGGCTGGAATTTGAGCGGGAAAGATAGTGGAATTTCCACTGAAGTCACCGGAACTTCCAACTGGAATTTACCTAGTATTCCAGTATCGGAAAGCTAAATCTGAAAGGTATGTGTAATACAATGGAGAGCAAGGCATGCCTTTAACAAAAATATACACCACAGACAGTAAGTATGCTGTTTGTATGCAAGATATCAAGTTGTGAAATTCTTTAGTTACTTGAGACAATTCAGTATAAACATGTATATGTACCTTCTCTTTGAATAAAGTACTTTAAGATTCAGATGCAATACATTGCAGTGGATTTCATCACGCATTTAATTTGAATTAATTATATTTATGGCTCAGGCAATAATAATGACTTATCTGTGTTTATTTTTGTGTTGAAGTTTCAAGTGTAAAGATTCGATAAGAAAAATGTCATTCAGCTATCAAACTTGAAAGTTCAGTCAACTCTGGATATGCTGTTTTGTATAATTAGATATTATTAGTCAAGATTTAGGAACTAAAAAAAAAACTTTTTTTAGGCTGATAATGCCCAAATTGAAATCAAGAGAAACGGTGGTAGTTCAATTTTTAATATAGTGCATATATTATGTTACGCTTTTATGGTCATGGTAGGGTTCAAAAGGAGCTGTTATGATCCTGTTACGGTGGGGGGGGGGGGGGGGGGGGGGTCGAGAAATGTTGCGTGACATTCTGTAAGTGTAAGAATTAACAACAAAAAAAAGTAAAATAGTAGTCGTAGGCAGGAGCGCAACAAATTACTTTTTGGTCACCACAGAGAGGTTGAAACTTTTTAAAGTTTGAAACGTTAAAAACTTTCTTCTAAAGTCTGGTGAAATAATTATTGCAAATTTTTTTTTTTCATAAAGCTAGTTTTATTCGAACTGAAGCAATATACCATTTTTTTTTTAACGTGAAAACAATTTTTAGCTTAGTTCTTAGGCCACTTCAAAATTGAAAAAATTCAAAATTAGCATTATTAAAAGTAAGTATTTTATTTTGAAAAATGAATATAAGTTTCTCGAAACAAAATATATGGACGGTCCTTTGTATACAAAAATGATTTAACATTGGATACCTAATGATGAAGACTATATTTATATTTTATACACGAATAAGAGTGACTGATAATTACGAAATAGCACAAAGAAAACTTTCTTTGTACGAGACAGATACGATAAATTATCAATACATGTTGCTTCTCGTACTAAATTGATATAACTTATAATGCATAAAAAAATTTTTCATTAAGGATTCATACGCAACAGTGACCGAATAATTATATATTGTTTGAGTTATTTTTACTTAATTCGAAGCATTCTTTTAAATTTTGAGTTTTCTTTATTTTCTCATAAAATCAAAAACCAGTGATTTTTTAATTTAAGGCCATGTGACGATTGGATCACGTGTCCAGATTCCCTCCTTACAGACGCTTTTTGTATTTCCTAACTTATTTTCACACAAAGCGCCAGATCGGGTTGAAAATTTGGGATAATTAATAAGAAGCATTAAGAATGATGACTCTGGTCCTAAATTTTAATAATTAATAACAAAGTTTTTTCTGAATAATTTCTTTTTGCTTCTTTAATAATTATAAAAATTTAGGACCAGTCCCAACTTTCTTAGTGCTTCTTATTTATTATCCCAACTTTTCAACTCTATGTGGCGCTTCATGTGAAACTAAGTTAGAAAATAAAAAAAGGGCCTTTAAGGTATGAATCTGGTCACATGACCCACTCATCACATGGCCTTAAAAGAACTTTTATATTTCGAACTTGATTTGAAAATTGTGTTTTGCGATATAAATATGGATTAGGGAAATTTACGTAAATCATTGCTTTTATATCATTTGCCGGTAATCTAGAATAAAAACTGAAATTACAACTTTTTATTTCTTTCTAAGTTAACAGTTGAGAAAAAATACCTGATTCAACGCTCGGGGCTATTCATCGCGAAATTTCCGTATAAGAATCAGATTCAACAGTCTGAACTATTCATCCCGTAATTTCTCGATGAATAACTTGGAGTTCTCACCTAGCTTTTTATACGAAAAATGTATTTTAAAAATATTGTTGAGTTTATATCACAGTTAAGACGTCGAATATTTTAAATTGAATTAATTTGCGTAACAAATTAATGTGTAATAACAAGAATACAAAATGTCCATAAGGAAAATTTCAACACAAAAACAGTACATTTTTGTATGTTCTTTCTATTATAAATTATTGTTAAGGTTAGGGGCCTAATATGGCCAATTTTTTAAAATGAGATTACTAACTTAAAAACGTGACTCAAGAAATCATTTCTGTGACCAGTCAGCAGAGTGCCCCGTAGAAGATTTGGAAGGGGTAGAGGTGTAACTAAAAGAATTTCTGCGACCATTCGAAGCCCCCCCCCCCAGAGAGATTTTAGAAATTGGTTTGGAGAGTGACTTTAGGAATCGACTAGGCGTGGTTAAAATATTATTTTCTTTAAGTAACACGAAATGGAATGCGATTTCGCATTGTTTAATTGTAAATAAACTTTTAAAATTAAAATATGTTGAAGGATTAGAAAGTAAAAAATTTTGAAATTTAACAATTTTATTAATTAAATAATTTTTTCAAACTTTATAACTGTTTCATAATTTTGATATTGAGTTAATGAAATATTTGGAATCAAAGGAATTATTTATTAAACCTTCTTCAAACAATAATTTTTTTGTTAAAATTATTATTATTATTATTAATTGCACAGACTCACAAAAAAAGTTGTCTGCACGAGATAAGTGACTAGGCTACTCTCATGGCTTTTGAGCCGCTGAATCCGAATATGGCCTCAGAATTTGTCCTACATGTGTCAGTTTTCCCTTAGATTCGAAAGTAAGGTAAATCCTAGGGATTTTCTCGTCACACAGGCCATACAAAAAATTTGTCTGCACAAGACAAGTGATTAGGTTATCCTTATGGATTTTTGGCTGCTGAATCCAAATCTGGCCTCAGAATTTATCCAACACGTCTCAGTTTTCCCCTAGATGCAGACAATAGGGGAAAACTGGGGCTATTCTGGACATTAGTGTCATAATACCAGTATATAAGAGAATACACGTACTGGTGTCATATTATTATGTGTTGTGACTATTATAGATCCAATTCAAACACGGAAAATTCCTCAGTGTGCTTACCGTTTCCCCTAGTTAAGATAAATCTACGGAAATTAAAGGTCTTGCGCATGTTATACTCACTTATAAAGCAAAAAATAAGATAAATGTTATTTCCTCTGCAGTTTTGCGCTCTCAATAGAAAATTGACCACTAATTTTTTCAAGCTTCTACCATTTTCTCCCCAGATGCGAAAAGTAGGGAAAAGCCTAGGGATTTTCTATTCACAAAGGGCATACAAAAATTTGCCTGTACGAAACAAGTGACTCGGCTACCCTTATAAATATTGAGCCGCTGAATCCAAAACTGGCCTCAGAACTTCTCGTACACGTATCAGTTTTCCCCCAGATTCAGAAAATAGTCAAAAACCTAGAAATATGCTGGACGTTATTTTGATAATACCAGTATACGCGAAAATAGACAGATGGATGTTATATTTTGAAGTGCCACGACTTATAGATAATTAATTTGTACACAAAAATTCTCTAGTGTGCCTTCCGTTTCCCCTAGCTCGGGTGATCCTACGTAAATTGAAGGTCTTTCTCATTATATAGATGTGCATGGGAAAAATAAAAAAATGCCATATTCTTTGCAGGTTCGCGTGCTTAATCTAAATATGAACCCCAAATTTTTCGAGTTTCTTCCATTTTCTCTCAAGATGCCTTCTAATTTCCCTAGAATTACCCAAGGTAGGGGAAATAGAAGGTACACTAAAGAATTTCTGTGTACAAATTAAGTCTCTACAAGTCATTGCACTTAAGAATATAATATCGATGTGCCTATTTTCGCGCATACTGGTATTATCAAAAATAACGTGCAAGTTATCCCTAGGGTTTTCCTTATTGTCTGCATCTAGGGGGAAACTGAGACGCGTAAGATCAATTCTGAAGCCAGATTTGGATTCAGCGGCTCAAAATATATAAGGGTAGCCTACTCAATTGTCTTGTGCAGGAAAATTTTGTGCCTGGCCTATGTGACTAGAAATGCCTAAACTTTTTCCTACTTTTTGCATATAGGGGAAAATTGAGACGTATAGGAAAAATTCTGTGGCTATATTTGGATTCAGTGGTTCAAAATCTATAAGGACAGCCTAGTCACTTGTCTTGTGCAGACAAATTTTTTGTATTTTTGGCAACTTTTCTTTTGTCAAGTTTCTTTTAGAAAAGCTTAGATAGCTGCACATTGGACATAATTTGGTCCGCCTCGAGGGGCTAGTCATTGAGAAATCTCAAATTGTTGCGCGGGAAATCTAAGGAGAATTCTTTAAGGAACTCTGAGAAATCTTTCGCCAAGCGTGGAGCATTCACACGTTCGTGATGCACGCGCTGCCTCGGTGAGTCGAACTAACGGTCGACGTTAATACTTGTCATTATTATTCATATAATATAATTGAAATCTACTTTTAAAATTATTTCGAGTATGTGTTTGTATCGATTTATTAATTATTGGCCGAAAATTCAAATTTTGCGCAGATACTGCTTTTTTGCGAACACCAAGGCTGCTTTCCGAAGCCCGGTGTTCGCAAGAAAACAGTTTCTACAGATGCGGCGTTTTTGCGTAATTTCGGTTCACATTTTTTGCAGTAACTGCATTTTTTATAAAAAATTAACAATTTATTTAATTTTTTTTTCAGAAATAAGAAGATCACCTGTAAATTAGCCAAGAACGATAAAAAAAGTTTTAAAAGTAATTTTAAATGAACGGTCCACACGAATAATGATTTAAACCGTTTTCTTCGATTATCTCGGTTTGCTGTTTATGCAGATACTGTTTTCTTACATATCACAGCAGTAATGCAGGGTAATGCATCTGAAGGCGAAAATGTCCTTTTTGTTGTTCTTTTTTGTAAATGAAAATGGAGTGGATTTTCTCGTTTGAAAGTCACGCGAGCTATACAGGAACAGGGTAGTATAGAGCTATGTAAACCTGACAGAACCAAGTCATCAAATCATAATGTCTCCTATTTCATAATTAAGGGCTCATTTAGGGCTAATATAATGCCCCATTGCCGAATTTTCGGCTCTTCATTAAAAAAAATGCATGGTTCTGCCAGCCTTACTTCAAGCCAGCAGCACCATTCGAGGAATCGGTCAAAAAATAGTTATATCAAATTCCACTTTTTACAGGAATTTCTGGCTCAAAATATCCCTTTGAACCACTGCCCTACTTTCAAAATTAAAAATGGGCCACGAAGGGCAAAGGAATAAAATATAAATTTTTGAATTCTCTTCCTTGCATTAATAAGGGACTATTTAGGGCTCACTTTCTATCCAAACATGGATTTTAATACTCAGCCCTTTTTATAAAATATTCGACAGTGCTTCCAGCTTTTCTTCAAACCAGCAGCACCATTAGAGGAATCGGTCAAAAAATGATTATATCGAATTTCACTCTTCACAGGAATTTACGTCTTATTTCCGACTCGAGATATCCCTTCGAACCATTGCCCTACCTTTAAAATTAAGAAAAGGGCCACGAAGAACACAGGGACAAAATATAAATTTGTTATTTCTCTTAGCATTAATAAGGGACTATTTAGGGCTCACTTTCTATCCAACTATGGATTTTACTACTTAGCTCTTTTTATAAAATATTCCACAGTGCTCTCAGCTTTCCTTCAAACCAGCAGCACCATTCGAGAAATCGATCAAAAAATTATTATATGATTATATGGCATATTGTTTCACTATACTTTTACATCTTCAGGCAGTCATATTTTTTTCTTATTATTTATTCAGTACATTCCTTTGATGAAATTTCTAACAATAATAATCTATTTGATCTATTTCTTATTATTTACGAGGTGCTTCATACTTATTCTAATTTTGAACTTTTCGAACCCAATTTTAGATTCTGATAATCGTGAGAATCCATAGGATCAAAGGCTCATTTAGGACTCTAGGACTATTATAATCAAAATTAACAAAAAAAATTTTTTGTTTTAGTAAACCTTCCAAAAATGAAATAATTTCAGGATCATTGAAGGCTCCTGCAATATTGTCGGCCGGAAGTTCTTTATCCATGCATAAATTAGGGCTCATTATGGACTTATTTTAGTCTGTGGTCCCAAATTTAAGAATATATTATTATTATTATTCTAAACAATGGAGACATAATTTGGGACTACGGGGAAAAATTAGTCCATAATGAGCCCTAAATTATTCCAGGGTAAACAATGGATTTAATTGTTTCCTTCAAGTATTTTTGCAACGTTTAGATGCCACAATACTATATATAAGAAAAAAGGGCAATGGAAAAATCTGACTGCTTCCATTCAACAATATTTTAAAAGCCCTAAATGAGCCTCAAATTATTCAAGGGAAATAAATTTTTAAAATACCATAAATTATGAAAGAAGTCAAATTTATTTTTGATTTTGACTTTTGAAGGACAAATATTTAGCTGAAAAATGTTTGCAATCAATGGAAATTGCGTGAAAGCCCCTAATGAAATTGTAAAAAAATTGATTTTATTGATATTTGCAGAGGTATAAATCAGCGGTGGTTCGAAGGGAGATCTCGAGCCGGAAATGAGCCGGAAATTCCTGTGAAGAGCGTAATTCGATATAATCATTTTTTGACCGATTCCTCGAATGGTGCTGCTGGTTTACAGAAACGCTGGGAGCACTGTGGAATATTTTATAAGAAGGGCTAAGTAGTAAAATCCATAGATGGATAGAAAGTGAG
Organism: Belonocnema kinseyi; assembly: GCF_010883055.1. Classification (NCBI taxonomy): domain Eukaryota; kingdom Metazoa; phylum Arthropoda; class Insecta; order Hymenoptera; family Cynipidae; genus Belonocnema; species Belonocnema kinseyi. The sequence continues at coordinate 41,429,009 of NC_046658.1, forward strand.
CGCTAAATAGTCCCTTATTAATGCAAGGAAGAGAATTCAAAAATTTATATTTCATTCCTTTGCCCTTCGTGGCCCATTTTTAATTTTGAAAGTAGGGCAGTGGTTTCGAAGGGATATTTTGAGCCGGAAATTCCTGTGAAAAGTGAAATTTGATATAACTATTTTTTAACCGATTCCTCGAATGGTGCTGCTGGCTTGAAGTAAAGTTGACAGCACGTTGCATATTTTATACAAAGGGCTAAAAAGTAAAATCCATAGTGGGATTGAAAGTGAGCCTTAAATAGGCCCTTATTAATGTTAGGAAAAAATCGAATATTAAGTTTTTGGCCCTTTGTCCTTCGCGGCCCTTTTTTAATTTTGAAGGTGGGACAGTGGTTTAAAGGGATATCTCGAGCCGGAAATGGCCGGAAATTCCTGTAAAAAGGGCAATTTGATATAATCATTTTTGACCGATTCCTTGAGTGGTGCTGCTAGCTTGAAGTGAAGCTGGCAGAACCATGCATATTTTAAAAAAAATGAAGAGCCGAAAATTCGGCAATGGAGCATTAAATTAGCCTAAAATGAGCCCTTAATTATGAAATAGGGGACATTATGATTTGATGACTTGGTTCTGTTAGGTTCACAGAACTGTAGTATAGTGATGGCGAGGGACAAGAGCGGGAAACGGGGGACTCGCCTGTATCTTCAAGTGTCCTTCAAACGGCTGTCAATTTGGCCATATCGAAACTACGTCTAGACGCATGAATTGTTGGTTGCAAGATTTTAACCACATAATCTAAAGGCAAATGTGCCGAACCGTTCAGCTCGCTTTTACCACCGGGCACGTCAAAATCCCATTTCATGAACATGGAGAAAATTTTAATTTTCTAAAAATGGAACGCATGTCACAGGGTTTCATCGAAACGTGCCAAGGTTTGTAGAGATAGAATAGGAGTTTCTACGAAAGGAATCCATAATAATAAATTTTATTTTTAACGCACCCCTCCCGCCCCAAATATGACCCAAAAATCAGAAAACTACATTTATACGTGTTATTGTTCATTTTTAGCCATTTCTGTCGTCGTTTCTATACAAATAATTGCTAATGGACAATTTTAATATTTCCTATGACTTTTTCAATAATATGTTTAATTGTTGAGATCAATTTAAATTATTTGAACAATTATTTATTCCCAAAAAATAGATGAAATAATCTTATATTCTGATTGAATTGTAATAGTCTGCAATTTTTTGGATGTTCTTTCTTAATGTTCTTTAACTTGAGTTTGGATGGTTTAGATATTTTTTGACGCAATATTAAATCAATCATAAAAGTCATGATAAAAGTGCATTTATTATTGCATTCTTTATATTGTAAAAATCTTTACTATGATTATATTATAAAAAAGTACATACATCAATGCAAATTATGATTTAAGTTTCAACATTTTCTCTGAACAAGATTTATGAGGACAAAGTGCTATACTTTAGGTCATTTATAATAATTAAAATAAGAAAAACATTACTTCACTTAACTTTCCACAATTAGTAAATTTTATCCATAATCATTTGAATAATAAAACGCATAAGACAAGCCAATTTTGAAATTGACCAAAAAATTGAAAGTTACGAAAATATAAAACGTTTGAAACCAAAGAGCATGAAATAATTATTGGACAAGAAAATGCAACACTTCGTCACAGCGAATTCACGTACATTTTTTGCGTGATGTAGAATCTCGACATTTCCCCTTCAAGAAAATGCATCAGAATGGATGAAAAGCGAACATTAACTGCGAGGCTTAAACATACTCTTTAGAAAAATAATTGTTTAAAGAAATTATATTTGTTTAAACAATTGTCAAATAGTTAATAGAATTTTTATAGGCGGTACAGGCAGAAGAATAATTGGATATGTTCTATTTTTCTATTCTTTTTCTATTTTATTTTATTTTTCCTAAAGTTATCGAAAAAAACGGCTAGAGCAAATGAAAATTGTTTAAAGAAATAGAGATTTGTTAAACATTAGAAGAAATGTATCAAAATTATGTAACTAATCAAGTAAAATAGTTTAAAATAATAATTTGAGAAAAATTGAACATCTCTGGCTCAATTTTGAGAAAATTTTTAAATAGACAATAATTAGTTGTTTAAATAATGATATGTTTTAAAGGAAATTTAATACTCCAAGCAATTACTAAATATTACATTTCAATAAGAAAATACGATAATTTTTTATATTTTTTGGGAAATAATAAATGCTTAAATAATTAAAATTTATTTTAACAATGAAACATTGTTTAAAAAGTCATGGGAAATATTTAAATTGTCCAGCGGCCTTTTTTTAAAAAAAAGGACGACAGAAATTGCTAAAAATTAATAATAGTATATAAAAATGTTTATTCTTTATTTTTGGGTCATATTTAGGTGATGCAGGGAGTGAGGGGTAAGGATGGGTTAGAAATGTTTAGTAAACAATATTTTAATTTTATCTTCTTCTAAAAATATTAGTTAAGTGTATTTAAATGTGACAAATAAAGTAGATCTAACTTTTGTTCTCTAACTTATGAATTACAATTTTTTTTGTTCTTTATTACATTAATAATTTTTTTTGTCCCGACGCGGAACATTTGTACAGTTTTAAACTGAAAATGTTAAAAATTCAACATCTTCAAAATTTTGTAAGTGTTAAGTTACAAGTTTTGTAAATTGTAAAATACAAGTTCAAAATTTTTTTGTTTCGAATACATTTCTTTTGGTAAGTCGACTATTTATAATGAATGCACGTACCAATACAGTCATTTCATAGCGAAAATTGTATGAAGAAGTCGATAAATTATATTATACTTACTTAGTGGATTATAGAAACCTGTTATAGGTTGCCGCTCTCACCCCTCGCCAATGGTATACCCCCGTGTACGGTACACAGCGTGTCAGTCGTTTCAAGCGAGAAAAAAACACCCTCCATTTTCAATTCCAAAAAACAACATTAAGAACTTTTTCGGGAAAATGCGAGCTGAGCGGTTCGGCATAATTGCCTTTAGATTATGTGGTTAAAATATTTCGGCCAACAATTCATGAGTTTGGACGTCGATTCGATGTGGCAAAATTGATAGCCGTTTGCAGGTGGGTTTCCGTATGCGCGACTGAAGTCGCGCTACGTCATTTGCGCGAAACTAGTCGCGCGATTAGAGATTCTTACGGGTTTCCTACGGGGCGCCTGGAGACAAGCGACCAGGTCAATTTTCATTTCGTTGTCTGTAATCAGTCCAATTTGAACGTCTGCTGCAGTAGGTTGTACAGTAGCACATGACAGCATGGATCAATTAATAATTAATCTTCTCGAGGAAGAAGAAGAAGAGGAAGTACTTCTTATGCTTTTATTGAATGAGATAAGTTGAAGTGAAATTCGAGAACTTTTTTTAAACAGGGAATCGAAGGAATTTTAGAAAATTTTAATTGAGCGACATCTTTATAGTGATGACACAACTGTTCCAAACATTTTTCCGCGTTAATATCAGCCAGTTTAATGACATTGGTTGAAGATCTTCAGATAATAACAAAATATGCATCAAATTACTGTACAAAATATTAATGATTTTTCTTTGAAATGAATAATTTAAAGAAATATTTAACAAAATTTCAAAACAAATTTTGATATATAAATAACAACTCAAAAATTCATAATTTTTATCTTCTAGTTTAAAGTGGCAATTAAAAAAAATTGTAAACCATCAGGTTTTAATGCTTTCCACGGAAACTGCTTAAAATTATATAATTTAACAAAAAATTTAATTAGTTGATTCATTCCTCAAATTAGAGCATTGAAAATTATAGCGTGGATTTTTTTTTAACCTTCGATCTGTACAATTTATGAAAGTTAGAATTGTTTTATTTTGTAGTTTACCGATATTTATTTTAAAATTGGAAAATTAAAAATTATTCTTTGTTTTTTGTCAATTAGTTTTAAGAGTATATTTTAAAATATTTAAATATTTAAGCAGAATTAAATAATTAGCAGAAGAGTAGCCTCGCGCAGAGAAAGTATTTAAAAAGTTTAAAATAAAAACACACTTTTGAATATTCAAGTCGCAGCGGCTTGGCGGCTAGACTGCTTCTCGAGTAGTCTAGTCGCTGCGATTTATAGCCGCCCTTGGGGTCCCTACCGTCGCGCGTCGGGTTTCGCGCATTAGGAAAGGGCTCCATGAGATTCAGTGAGTAGCAGTCATAAACTGAAACGCGCGATTTGAGTAGTGCTGTTCCAAGTCGCGCATACGGAAACCCACCTTGAGGGACACTTGAATATACAGGCGAGTCCCCTGCTTTCCGTTCTTACCCCTCGCCGGCACTGTACTACCGTGTTCCTGTATAGCTCGCGCGACTTTCAAGGAAGAAAATACACTCCATTTTCATTCACAAAAAAGGACAATTTTGGGAAAGAAAGAGCTGAACCGACCGGTATTATTGCCTTTAAATTATGTGCTTAAAATATGGCGTTCAACAACTCAACCGTTTAGATCAGGGCTCACCAAAAGGCAGCCATTGGCTGCATTGGCTGTCAGTGGCAGTCAAAAGACTAGGTCAAACTGGCCCTAATAAATCTTGTCGTTCCATTGGTTCCTAACCCTTCACGGTCATTATACCTCCCGCCGCGCCGGACTTAGAAGACATTATCCTTCCCAGAAATGAAATATATTTAGAAAAAAATATATCAGCGTTTTATTTAATAATTTCAAAATAAATATAAACGTTTTAACATTTATTACTGATATTTATATATTTCACACAAATTCACAAATATAGTAATTGCTATATTTTATTGCAAGTTTTATGATAATTAGATGAAATAGAAATATTTTTAGATAAAAATGTGGCATATTTCATTATTTCTTCAATGAAATAATAAGAATAAGAAAAATTTAAATGGACAAATGACAAATTCGACTACTCAAATTTTAGTTTACTTGAACTATAAAAATTCAATTCAAATAGAATATAAATAGTACCTACGTCCTTAAAATTTTGATTACTTTCAGTACTCATAATTGTTCAGAACTTAACAATTTTTTAAATTTAAATTATACTTTTTGAAATTCAACCATTTCAATTTTAATTGCAAAATTTAAACTTGTAATAGGGAATAGTGGAGCATTTAGCACTTACCGTGTAAGTCCAAAAATTTAAAATTGATACCATTAAACATTAAAGAAATTATTCAATTTTCCAATTAAAACTTTTTTAAACTAAGCTTGGAATGTCGAACTTTTTGGAACATTTTGTCGAATAAAAAATTTCCCATTCAAAATTAGTTTGTATTTTGAACGTATCTAAAAATAATTTCATTTTGAAGTTTGAAAATGGAAATATTTTTTTATTTTGAACTGTGAAAATATAAATGAATTTTTGTTTTCATTTTAGAAAATTAATTCTAATCAATTTTCACGTTAAATCGTACTTTTTTGATTAGATAAAAGTTTTGATTAGGCTAATTTTAGAAAGCTCTAATTTGAAATATTCAATTTAGTTTCCAATTTCAACACCTCTCTACTGGAATTGTTTAAACCAGGGCTCGCCACTTCAAGCAGGTGCTGGCTGCAACGACAAGTGTATGGCTGCCACCATTTTTTTCTGTTATTTTTTTCTTCGTTTTCCAGGAATCGAGCGAAGGGTTACGGTCACGGTAAATTACGTCGGGCAGTCGTCATTTCTTCCACGGTTACCTGCGTACCTTTCCCCTTCCAGTGTGCAGGGAGACTACCCCTCACTGGATTCGAAGTTGCTCCAGGCCCACGATGCTACGTCCCCTTTGGAGATATTCCCTTTGTCTTCCAACTTAAATCTATTCCTATTTAAAGAATATCATTTAAATATACATAAGTAGATTATTTCCAATCTAATAATGTATAAATATGATATATGCACATTTTATGGACGAAAAATTAAACAATTTTCCACTTTTAAAATTATCATGGATTAATAATTGATTCAAGTTAACAAAAGTGAGTGTTTGGAAAAGTTGTTATTATTATTATTTATAAAAATATTCTCTTACAGTGATTATCGTATGTTGCAGTTTTTTCTAAGAAATTTTCACTTTTGATCCACTTTTAAATTGTAGTGAGATAATAATTAATTTAAGTTAACAAACGTAAGTTTCGGCCCACAACGGTGACCCTTATCAGTGAGTCTCAGTTTTGTAAATTGTATACATTGTTTAACTTAACAGTTATATTTAATTTAATTAATAACTATTGATAAATCATTTCTTTAAAAAATGTTCTTTTCTTATCGACAAAAAGTTTATTTTTAAAGGAGACAATTATTGTTACTTTTACAAAAATAATTCTCATGGATTAAAAGCAAAATTATATAATTATATAACTACAATGCTCTTTTTTACAAATTTATTTTTTACTACAGTGTGATTTTGGAAATGCTTTCTTTCATAGAAATAATTTTAAAACAAGAAACTCAGTACATTTCAATTCAAAAGTTGAAATTATGAACATTTTGAAAAATTTAAATTTAAATATTTTAAGAGACATAAAACTTTGTTAAAGGAAAATTTGTGTATAAGAAATCGATGAAACATTTTTTTAAGTACAATGTCCCTCGCCAATCTGTATTTCTACTACTGTGAAAAAAATTGGCATCAACTTTTAGTTCATATAAGGAAAAGAAAAGTTTAAAAAAAAAGCAGCTTTCAAGAGAAGAAGTTTGACTTTCGCAGATATAATTCCTCATCACACCAGGAAAATTCATTAAATAACACTATTTCTCTTATACACAAAAAGCTGTGTTTAAGGGTTTTTATACAAAAAATTGAATTTAATGTACATCGCTAAAAAATAATTTAAAAAGAGTTCTTTGACTGCAGTGTTTTATGAAAACTTTAAAAAAATTTGTTTATAAATTTTGTTACAAGATTTTCCTACTACATTTTAATTGTTTTTTTAATGGTTGTTCTTCGTTAAGAGATTTTTTTTAAGAATAGTAATTTCAATTGTAAAAGAGCATACCTGCTAGAAATGATGTACTTTTCACAAATTTAAGAAAAATCACTGATAAAGATCGCCATTATGTGCCAAAACGTTTGAAACGAGTCAATTGTTTTCGATTCGCTTGACTTTACACTCTAAAGACAACAATGTACATCAACAATTTCTACAAAACTATGTTTTGAGGATCAATAACATCACCCAGCGATTATCAAGTTATCATTATTTTAAATAATATTCTCTTTTAATAATTTTCGAAAAATGCGGTTTTTTTCTTAAATTTTCAACATCTCTATCAAGGAAAAAAACAATAGAAAATTGATTGAAAATGGATTGATTAACTCAATGACAAGGAAATGGGTAATTTGAAAGACAAATGCATTATCTTTATGGGGACATCACATCGAGGGCCTGAAGCAACTTAGTATCCAGTGAGGGGTACTGTCATTGCGCAGTGGAAGGGGAAGGTTAGGCAGGTAGCCGTGGAGGAAAAGACGATCGCCCATTACGTCTTGCCGTCGTTCACGCCGGGGGGTCTAAACCTTTTTACTTTAATTTCCAATTTCAATTTCATTTTTAATTTAGAAAGTGAATCAAATTTACCTGCAAATTAAAGCTGTCATAAAAGTTTTAAAAAGGTGGAAAAATTTGGAAAATTTTGAATGAAATTCATAAAAAATAAAGAAAAACGACTGGCACCAAAATCTTTTTCTTCGTTTTTATCGCTCTACTTTATCTTGCACAAACTTTAATTAAAGATTATAAAATAATTTACCTAAGTTGCTGGAAAGAATTTTGTGTTTGTTTTATGAAAAAGTTTAAATACTTGTAAATGAAGAGCGGATTGAAACTACTGTGACGTTAGTTCAACTATTTAAAAGAAGCTTTCAAACTTCAAAGCTTTGATACAAAAATGTTTATATATATGCGATTTTAGAGTTTAAACAATTCCAGTAGAGAGGCATTGAAATTGGAAACTAAATTGAATATTTCAAATTAAACCTTTCTAAAAATAGCCAAATCAAAACTTTCATTTAATTAAAAAAGTACGATTTAACGTGAAAATTGATTAGACTTAATTTTCTAAAATGAAAACTTAATTCACCTTTATTTTCACAGTTCAAAATAAAAAAATATTTCCATTTTTAAACTTCAAAATCCAATTATTTTAAAGATACGTTCAAAATACAAACTAATTTTGAATGGGAATCTTTTTATTCCAAAAAATGTTCCAAAAAGTTCGACATTCCAAGCTCAGTTTAAAAAAATTTTAATTGGAAAATTGAATAATTTCTTTAATGTTTAATGGTATCAATTTTAAAATTTTGAACTGCCACGGTAAGTGCTAAATGCTCCACTTTTCCGTATTATAAGTTTAAATTTTGCAATTAAAATTGAAATTGTTGAATTTCAAAAAGTATAATTTAAATTTTTTAAATTGTTAATTTCTGAACGATTATAAGTACTGAAAGTAATCAAAATTTGAAGGGTTTAGGTACAAAAAAGTGTTATTGATAAAACACTTATCGACTAATTTTTTTTTTAGATTTAGATGAATCTCGGATTTGTTTAAGTTTCCAGTTTCTTAAGTACAGATTTCTAAATTTTTAAAATATTTCCCATGTAAAACTGCTTTTTATTTCGAACTTTATCTTAGAATAATTAAGTTTTGAAGTTTTAGAACTGAAATTTTTTCCATTTTGAATGATAAGAATGAAGGTAAATTAATTTTTTTATTTTACAAAAATGTGTCTGCTCAATTTTTATGTTAGATCGTTATTTTTTAATTTAAAAAATATTTATATTTCTAAAAGTTCAGAGGCTTTTACTCTGAAATATTTGATTTAATTTTCAATTTTATTAGTCAAATTTCAATAGTTTCGAATTAAAACGTATTGAATTCAGAATTTTTCCATTTAAAATTATTAAATTTTAAATTCTTTTAATTAGAAGTATTACAATTTTCATCCATTTGAATGGATGGAAGGAACATAGGAAAGTAGAGAGTATGCATGAGCGATTCCTGAGGTGGGTAATGGGGGTTAGCTGGAGTTGCCCAGGATATATGTTAAAAGAAGAGTTAGGAAGAGAAAATATGATTACTAGACAAATTAAGAGAGCATGGAGGTTTGAAGAGAAGCTAAAAAGGGGAGAGGGAAGTAAAATTGCACAAGCATGTTTCGGTGAAACTCGGAACAATAAAGCGAGAGGTAATGTGGGAAATTCAAAATGGGAGGTAGAAAGGAGAAAAATGAGAAGGTTATGTAATATTCGAGAAGGGGTTATGGAGTGGCAGGACATAG
>NC_046658.1:41438387-41443186 GCF_010883055.1 Belonocnema kinseyi
AAGTAGTAGTTAAGTTAGACTAAGGATGGAATTGTAAATATATGTACAGGGAGCGGTGGCCCTCAAACCCGTAAAAGGGAGAGATTAAATACATACATAAATACATTTTTAATTGTAATTCTATAAATTGAAGAATTTTAATTTGCAAATCTTCAAAATTGCAGATTTTTCATTTTTAAATATTAAAAATTAAACTTTTACAGAAAAAGTTCCAAACTACAGACCATTAAAATATACATCTTCAAAATTTAAGCATGTTTTAACCAATATTTATTTATTAGATTTAAACATTTTGCTATTACTATTTAGTATCTATTTAGTATATATTTAGTTACTATTTAGTATCCTATTGGCAGACTTAGAGGAGAAGCTAAAGGTGAAAGGGAAAGGAGGAACGGTTTTGGGTAATAGCAAACTATACTCTCTAAGTCTAGCATACGCGGACGATGTAATTCTATTAGCAGATGATGACAAGGGGATGAACCTAATGATGAGAATCTTCGAAGAGTATGTGGGAACAAAACAGCTGACAGTGAACGTAGATAAGACAAAGGTGATGTGTTTCAGAAATAGAAAGAGCAAAATAAATTACGTTTGGAAGATGAACGGACAAAAAGTGGAAATTGTGGAGGAGTTCGGTTACCTAGGTTTTTGGTTTCAGGCAGAAGGGGGAAACGAGCTGCAGGTGAGGAAAAGAATTGAATGTACGAGTAAAGTAATGGGCCAAGTATGGGGTATAGGAAAGAGAAGGTTCAAGAATGATTGGAGAATGAGGGTCTGGTTGTTTGATGCGTTGGTGTGGGCGGTGTTGTGTTATGGTGTGGAGATCTGGGGATGGAAGGAACATAGGAAAGTAGAGAGCATGCATGAGCGATTTGTGAGGTGGGTAATGGGGGTTAGCTGGAGTTGCCCAGGATATATGTTAAAAGAAGTTTCGGCGAAATTCTGAACAATGAAGCGAGAGGTAATGTGGGAAATTCAAAATGGGAGGAAGAAAGGAGAAAAATGAGAAGGGTGTGTAATATTCGAGAAGGGGTTATGGAGTGGCTGGACATAGAGTTAGAGCTATTGGTTAAACAAGGAGAAGAGGATGGACAAAGATTATAGATTCAAGGTACAATAGATGGTATATGATGGTCAAAGGGTTGACGGAACCAGAATATCTGCAAAAAATAAAAAAGGAAGAAAAATGGAGTAGGGTTGTACGGTTCAGAATGGGAGAAGGAGTGAGAGCATGCAGATATTGGATGGATGGAGAGGAGAATTTATGCAGAGTATGTGGATACGAAATGTAGTCATAGGCACATGTATTAGAGAGATGTACAGGAGAGGAAGAGGGACAGTTGAGTGTGGATGAATGTGTAAGATGGATCTTGGATGGTAGTTGACAGGGAGTGATGTGGATGCAGAAATTGGAAGAAGTAAGGGAAAGCAAGGGAGTAGGGCAGAGCCAAACGAGTTATCCTGAAAAGGGACAGTAAAAAACGAAAATTGTTTTCAATATCGTGGAAAATGCATTTTTTTATGGTAAGAGGAAACGAAAGCCCTGGAAGCTCGCTCATTTTCGGAATTAATATAACTACTGTTACTATTGTTTATCCTGCGTAATGCGAAAGAGTAGAATATAAGTAGTAGTTAAGTTAGACTAAGGATGGAATTGTAAATATATGTACAGGGAGCGGAGGCCCTCAAACCCGTAAAAGGGAGACATTAAATACATACATACATTACATTACTATTAAAAATCAAACTTTTACAGAAAAAGTTCCAAACTACAGACCATTAAAATATACATCTTCAAAATTTAAACATTTTTTTAACCAATATTTATTTATTAGATTTAAAAACTTTGCATGACAACTCTTCGAAATTGTAGATCATTGAGTCATAAATCTATTGAAATGTATGAATTCTTAATTTTTTTAAACTCTCAATTAAAAATTCTTTAATTTTGATAATTTAATATCATATTTTCTTCTTTTTAAAACGGTTGGAATTGAAAAGTTGACTCTTCATTTCCGAAATCATCAAAAGCATCAATAGTTAAAAATTTTAATTCATAAATCTTCAAAAGTCAAGAGCTTTCATTTGTACTTTTTCAAAATTTAAATTGTCAATCTTTTAAATTAAAGAGTTTTAATTTTGTGAGTTTAGAATTACAAATTAGGTAAGTTTTTAGTTTTAAAATTAAAAATTCTATAATGTTCACAATTTTTATTTGAAATTTCTTAAGTTTGGAATTTTTAGAATTGATAACTTTAACTCATCTTTAAAATAATTAAAATAAAAGGATTTCAGTTTAAATATAATTTAAGTTACATACTTTTAAACTTTCTTCTTTTTGGAAGTTTTAAAATTGAAAATTGCAATTAATACCACTAAAAACATTCTGTTATTTGTATTCAAATGTTAATTTCTGTCTTTATTTCTAGTTCTCGCTTGCATGAAATCTTATATTAAAATGAAAGATGCAAGTTACTGAAAGTGAATTAAAATTAAATTTAAATTAAAATTCAATTGAAGGAGAGGTAGCTATTTTAATATTGATTTAAATGTATGATTAGTTATTATATTTAATAGCACTTTCAATTAAAACATTCATTTCATTTTGATAATTACTCCTAATAATTATTATAAACAATAATAATTATTCTGTTTTCATAGTATTATGTACATAATACTATGAATTTATTTATGACCACTTATTTTTATTATTATTAGTTCTTTTTTTCAATTATTTAGTATTATTAATGTCCAAAACATTTATTTGTAAACAATTATCGGCCAACAATCAAATTGATGCAAAATCCTGCTAAACAAAACAAGAATCCAACGACCAAATTTGGACCACAACGAATAAACGAAAACCAAAAAAACCCTATGGTAATCTGAAAAAAAAACCCAAAAAAACAAAAAAAAAACTCGTACAGTACCCTTATCAAGGCAAGAAAATTTTAAGTGGTAGAAATTGACAGCACCCACGAACAGGTGCTCTCTCTTTGATGTGCAGAGTCTTATGGAAATTCATGCTTGATTTAAATCCCGCGAGTTTTATTAAAATAATACTAGTCTACTGTGCCATCTGTCGGGTCTTAAGGTAGATATGGACACTAAGAATACGTTTTTGCGCTTATTTGACATTAAAAACTACGTAAAACATCCAGCTGTTTGTCAACAAGAGTAGTCTTCGTCTTTTGTTCGTCTGAACATAATTAATTATTCCATGGATTGCACTCAGGTTATTATTAAAGAGAGTGACCGAAACGTTAAAAAAAATCGTTTCCCTTAAGTCGGGGTTTCGCATTGAAACTTGGGAAAAAGTGTCAATCTTATATTAAACTAGCAGCCCCAGACACGCGCTGCTGTGCCTCCGTTACACTCAGGGTTCTGCAGTGACGCGTCACTTGAGGTTTCTGACGTATTAAACATAAAAAATGTATTATACGTTAAAAATCCTGTAAAAAACATAAAAAACGTAATAAAGATGTTTGGCTCGGATAGAGCGTAATATAACCTCACTTTTTTTAATTATGCTTATGTATACCAGAAGACCTAAAATCTGTAGCACTTTTCCCGATCATTAAATTTTTTTCTGAAATGATGCTAAAAACAAATAAGTCAGTTTGCAAGCGAATGTTTATTTTGTAATAATTTATCACGCAACATTGGATACAAGCGCCTTTTGGGTCACAGGTATGTTAATAAAGATTAAATATTATACCACTTTCTTTAATAATTTATACAATTTTCCTTATTTTAAATTTTCTTTGTAAGAAGAGAATATAATATAATTTTTGTGAATTATACGCTAAATCTCGAAACTCGGAAAAGTTAATTTTTTAATTTAATGTTTATTGCATGTTCATGTAAATTGTGTCAGAGGTATTATATTTATACATACGAATGTAATATTTATTTAAACAGATTATATTTACAATTTTTATTATATTTTGAATTCTTAACCTGTACATTCTAGCTGATATTATAATATTGATTTTATTGATGTCACTGATGATTTACTAACTTCTGTTTATAATCACTATTTCTACAGGACTGTGTGCAAAGAAAATAACTAACGAGATGACAGTTTGAAAAATATAACCGAAAATAATACCATTTTCTTTTTTTTAAGGGAAGGATAATTTTTCCTAATGTGGATTTCTCGGTCTGCCGCCTCTATTCATTATCGAACTTGTAGAATAATAACTTTTTTCCATTCACTTTCAGTTTCATGCATGCAACATAATAACGCCTAACGCTGGCGGTGCTATTATAAGGTTATGGAACGAAATGTGAATATGTCGACCACATCTTGAAAACGTATATTACATTTTGTACACAACTGAGGACGTAATATACGCACCTAAATTACGTCAAAAACCTCATGTAGTTTACCTAAGGTATATTACGTGCACAACCCTGGTTATACTATGTTGAATTTATATTATACTAAATTTGGCGCCATCTAGTAGTGATAAACATCCTGACACGGGATTTGTGTAAGTGTGTGTGTTGATGCAGCGCGAATGTACGCATGACTTGCGGGTTAACCTTATGGTCCCCGACGATTCATATATCTAAAGCGTACTACTCCAATTGCCCAGGGGATCCTCCTGGTGGTTTGCGTCAACCATAAAATAATAGTGACATCCTAATTTGTATTGCCAATTAAAAAAGTCGAATTTCTTAAAAGAATCTTCGTATACCTTGGTAGCTTATTTACTAGGGACGGGAAGATAGATGAGGAATTAGATAGACGAATAAATGAAGGTAAGAAGGTTATTGGTAGAGCAAGTCCC
>NC_046658.1:41443286-41446808 GCF_010883055.1 Belonocnema kinseyi
CTGAAAAATCTCTATCCCTTCCACACACTACTCCTTTCCCCTGCCGAGTGAGTCACGCCTACCCCGAAAGGAAAATGGCTTAATGGTGTAATAATAATCTTTCGCAAAATTGGAATTATGACGCGAATGATCCAAATCTTTGATTAAAGCGTCCTTTTTACAACTAAAATGCAAGATATACATGGTTTTCGACATTTTTTTGGATGCTGCTTACGAATTTATTATTATTTTTGCAAAATTACTTTATTTAAACAATTTGCTTAAACAAATTTAAAAAAAAAATCGAATTTTTGCAAAATTGCAATCAGAATTGTAATCTACGGAAAAAATACGTATGAAACAAGTATAATCGATTTCCTTGTTTAAATAATTATACAAAATTAATAACAAATTACGAATTATTCTTTTATATTTAGTATGCATGCTACACATGGTTTCCAACTTTTTTGCGGTCAGTGATCACGAATTTCGTATTATTTTATACGAAAAATCTTTTTTTATACAATTTTTTGAAAAAAATTGAATTTTTTCGAGGTTGATGCCAGACTTATAAATTTTCTGAAAGGAAGTGTGTAAAATATTTATTTATTTATGTGTCAGGAAATTATATGGTCAAGTCAAAATGGTAGCCGATAGGTATTTTCTGTAGTTCTTTGCGTGAATTACAATTGTGACAACGATTTCGAAAAATTTTGATTTATTTTTCAAAATTTGTTTAAATAAATTGTATAATTATTTAAACAATGGATATCGATTATACATGTTTTATACGTATTTTTCCCGTAGATTACAATTCTGATAGCAATTTTGCAACAATTCGATTTTTTTGAAAAATTGGTTTGAACAAATTGTTTAAATAAACTAATTTTGCAAAAATACTAACAAATTCGTAATCACCATTCAAAAAAATGTCGAAAACCATGTATATCTTGCATTTTGGTTGTAAAGAGCAAGTTCTAATCAAAGATTTGGGTACTTCAAAATTTGCAAAAATTTCTAATTGCTTCGGCCACGTTTTTGCAAATATAAACTAAAGTAGTAAAAGAAACAAGCACATAGTTCGAAATTACAACAAACATGGACCCGATTAGCATGATTTATAGCTTAAAAACATAACGATAAGTCGGTCAAAATCTGGATTGAAGAAAAATAAGACTAAAAAAGTTGCGTTTTTTTACTTTGTTTTGCAAAAAAATGTTTAAAAATGCAACTTTCATACAATTTGAATGACACTGTTGGAAAGAGCGACCTCGAAAATAGTAGGTAAGGTATCTCAAGAATTTTTCGCTTAGCTTTTTCATGATGAAAAAAGCAGGGCATTGAATTTTACAATAGGACATTAAATAAGCCTTAAATGAGCTCTTAATTATGATATAGACAGATTAAAAATTTGTGCACCAGGTATATTAAGGGTGGTTTTGTAGTGATAGGGCTTCCTTTGAAAAATATGTTTTTGTGGTTTTAGAGAGCCCTTAATTATGTAGTAGGTCAGAACTCCATTCAAAATTATTTTCACGTGTGGGTCCGTCGTCTTAACGTTGAGCCAGCGAAAACCTTGTTTTTTTTTTTATTAAAACAGGGCATTGATTTTTTCAATGGGGCCTTAAATGGGCCCTTAATTATGATATAGATCATAACGTGATTCAACGTTTATTTCACATAGGGTTACGTCAGCTTAACAATAAGCGAGCGTATCTCTGGTTTTTTAAAACAGTGGAGCATTGCATTTGACAATAGGACATTATATTAGACTTGAATGAGCCCTTTAATTATGAAATAGTTTTTAACTCGATTCGAACATGTGGTTACGTCAGCTTAACATACCTATAAAAATGGATATTAAAACTCAATATCCAGATTTTTAACTAAAGGACAATGATCTAGATATCAAGATGTAATATTTTGATATTAAAATTGAATATCCAGATATTAAAGCTTAATATATAAATATTTTTATATTTAAAGTCTTATTATCTGGATATTGAATAATATAAATATGAAGATATTACACCTTAATATCTAGATCGTTATCCTATGGTTAGAAATACCGATATTGAGTCTTATAATTCTATTTTTCTCCGTGCACTCGCGTAGACAGAACGCGTGGGTCGAAGTAACGAACGCGTGCGCATACTCGGCGGCCGTCAAAGTGCACTTTACTGGCCTAGGCAGGCAAAATACCCAATCATTGACAAGGACCTACTTTGCTGCTCCATATTACGCCGAGAAAGGGAGAGAAAAACCTCGTGTCACAAAAAACTAATTACTTCTCTGATGAGAATGTAACAACGATTTCTTTAAATGACATAAAATAATGAATCTCGTCATTTATCAGAAACTTACATTATATATTTTTATCATTGTTTAACACAATAAAATTATAATAAAATTTCATTATACTAATACAAAATTATAGGTAAGGCCACTCAATTTCTTATTCAATTCAATCAATTATATTAAATAGAGTATTTTGCATACACTGGAATTTTCTGTTGGCTTTAAATAGATAACGTAATAGACCGTAAGATCACAACGTAAATGGCAACGTGATATGGATAAGGCTAATTTTCACCTGAAATGTTCATCTTATGATGTCAATTTTGACAGTTAACTAACGTGACTCAGATAAGGTTGAAAATTAGTGTTAATGTTGTAACCAACTAGCCGATCCAATCGATTAGCCGACTATCTGGCCAGTCGGCTAATCGACGATGAATAGCCGACTGTATACCTGCTCCCGCTCACTTTCGTCTAGTCTAGTGAACGGATGAAGGTAGCCAACAAGCGGCCAGTCGACTATTTGACTACAGCGTTTCAGCCCAACAGTGGACTATGCATACCGTTCATCATATATTATGTGACAAGAAGTGTGTTAGTACAGAAATTTTAAATAAAAAATTATACGAACTTAAAATAGGCAAGGAAAAGTACAAAAGAATATTTTGTCCTTTTTCAGTGCTTTTTATTCAAGATTATTAGAAATAAAATTACAATCTTTAAAAACAGCACAAAAAAAGGTGTTCGAAAAGTAATTTTAACCCTTCTTGACCCAATTTCTCCGTTTTTGTCCGTCAACTTTAAGCACGGACAACTTTGTTAATTATGCTGCAAAAGATATGAAAATTTATAAGCAAGTATTTTCAAGTGTGCTCTTTCAGAATCTGGCTCGAAAATTTCGAAAAAAATCACTTCATCCTACCCGATTTTTCAATTTAAAAAAAAGAAACGTGATTTTTAGTGTAGTTTTTTTTAAATCGCGTTTTCGATGCGTAAGAGATCTTGATAATAACTCAAATCACAAAAACTTCCGCTTAAAATGTCCAAATAATAAATTTATACACGCAGAAAATTCATTTTTCATCATTAAGGTGTTGTAAGAGCACCCCTAAAATAACATATTCAAGAAAAATCGCTGTTTTACGGATTGTTCTGAAAAATAGTTGTTTCAGCTTTAGAAAACAGGTAAAAATGGAGGAAAGCATATCACAAATAATAGAAAACATATATTCTAAGGATTATATA
>NC_046658.1:41446908-41458043 GCF_010883055.1 Belonocnema kinseyi
ATATATATTATTATTATAAACATATATTCTAAGGATTCTAAGGAAACATATATTCTAAGTTATCTAAGGATACATTTCGTTACTACCCCATAAAATAGCCCAAAGGGTTGAAAATCGGCAGTTTTT
The DNA here is from genome assembly GCF_010883055.1 of Belonocnema kinseyi. Lineage (NCBI taxonomy): Eukaryota > Metazoa > Arthropoda > Insecta > Hymenoptera > Cynipidae > Belonocnema > Belonocnema kinseyi. The sequence goes on from NC_046658.1 coordinate 41,447,035, forward strand.
CAAAAATACTATTTTCAATACCAGAAAATTGCAAATAAATTCAGTTCTAAAAATAAATAAAAGTTTAGTTAGGTTGAAATTTTGAAAACCTGTAGAATTTTATTCACGTAGAATTTTATTTTAATGATTTTTTGATAAACATGTTCGAAATTTTTTAATGTGCTTGCGTATGGAATTTCTTTAGCCATTTCTTCAATAAAAATGTTTCCAGTTCTTACAGCGTGGAAGTTTATAATGAACTTTTTTGTTTCCTTTTTTTGTTATTTTATATTCCTTTTTTTATTTTTTCAGTATTTTTTTTTTAATTTCAGAAAAATCCGTAAAATAGCGGTTTTTTCTAAATATGTTATTTTAGGCATGGTCGTACAACTCCTTAATCATGAAAAATGAATATTCTGTGTGTATAACTTCATTATTTAGACATTTTGAGCCGGAGTTTTTGTGATTTCAGCTATTTTCAAGACCTCTTTCGCATTGAAAAGGCGATTTAAAAAAAATTATCTTAAGAAATCACGTTTCTTTTTTTTTAATTAAAAAATAGGATGGGAAGGGGTGGTTTTTTCAAAAATTTTGGGTCACATTCTGAAAGAGGACACTTGAAAATACTCGCCAATAATTTTTCAGATATTTTCCAACATAATGAACAAAGTTGTCCGTGCTTAAAGTTAACGGACAAATTATGCCAATAAGGGTTAAAGTAATGTTTAAAAAAAAGTTTGTATTTAATACCAAAAAGAGAAATATTTAACAAATAAGTTAATTTGCAACCAAGAAAGATCATTTTTCTATCTTAAAATAGATGAACCTTCTATTATAAAGTTTTGCAACCAAAATAGATAAATTTTCAAGGAAAAATATATTAGTTGATATTATTTCTACCAAAAAATATTTTAATTTGTATTTCAACAAAGTTGAATTCAATCAAATCAGGTTCTAAAAAACAATTGCGTTTTTGAACCGAAAATATGAATTTAAAAAATTACTTTTTAACCAGGTAATTGAACTTTCTACCGAATTGAATGAATTTTTAATAAAATAGCTGAATTTTCAACCAAAATATAATAGTTGATGTTACTTCAATCCACAAATATTTTAATTTGAAATCAATCACGATTTATTGAAACCAAAAAATACGACTTTCAACAAATTAGTTAAATCCTCAACCAAATTAGATTAGTTTTCTACCGAAATAATTGAATCTTTGTTATCTTGAGACTTTGTTACCAAAATAAACCAAGCGAAAAAGTTGTTTAAAAAGTAACTGTTTTTTTAATCTTTCATTTTATTCATGTCCATTCATTATAACAAGGTTTACAACTGTATAATTGTGACAGAATGAATAAAATAATTAACTATCTTTAAAAAAGCTATTTCCAGTAAAAACTGGATAATTTTAATGAAGAAAAATATATAAAATACGTTATGAAATTATTAATTTTATACTGAAAATTCTGTATAGCTCAAAATCGAACGTAGCCCTATGACAGTTCGTCATTTTTTGGAGGAGTGATCCGCTTCTCAACGGCAGCAGTAACAACGCCAAGTTCTTCAGATAAACTGTAAATGTGAGACAAAAATATTATTATTGGCTCAATGCTTAATTGTTTAGAGAAGACAGTCATATCCTAGGCCTATTGAGTAATAGTTAGTATCAAATTAACAATTTTATCACGTATTTTGTACAGCTTTCCTAATTATAATTCTCCAATTTTTACCTGAAATAGCTTTTTTGAAGCTAGTTTATTGTTTAATTGCCTTTGTCACAATTGTACACTTTCTTATAATGAATGAACATAAATAACATGATGATGAACTGTATGCATAATCCTCTACTGGGTTGAAACGCTGTAGTCGAATAGCCTATTGGCCGCTTGTTGGATGCCTTCATCCGTCCACTAGACGAACGTAAGCAAGTGCAGGTGTACAGTCTGCTATTCAGCGTCGATTATCCGACTGGTCAGTTAGTCGGCTAACCGACTGGGGTCGGCTAGTGCGCTACGACATACATATAGGGGATGACATTAGAAATTCACTTAAGAATTTAAAAAAGTTAAAAATGCACAAAATAGGTATAGAAAAATCGAAGATTAAATCCTTTCCAATTTAAGTATTTTTGCATTTAAGCTTAATTTTTTGCATTCAGAAACTTAATTGTGACTCATTCGATGAACTCTGCTAAAAAAACATAATCAAGTTTCAATTTATAAGAAATCAAATGCTTCACCGACAAATGGTCCCTCCTCGGTAATCGGTTCCGTTACCCTATGCCTATAGGGTAACAGAACTGATATACCTATATATTATTTGAGGAAAATCGCAGTTTTTTTGTACATTTTTTAATCTTCTTAAAGTTTTAAATGAATTTCGAAAGAGTTTAAAATCTCTCAACATGATGAAAAAAAAAAAACTTTTAATATCCATTTTAATCAGTGAAATTATTCTAAATGTCATGCTCTTAAAACAATTTAAGTAAAATTTTCAATCGTGTCTATGCACCACTTTGACAAGTATTCCATCAGATTTTTATGAATTTCGGATTGATGGTCAAGTTGCTTAATTGTTTGATGCTAGATGTAAAATAAATTGTGTGACAATGGGTATAATAAAATGCGGAATTCATGAATTATCACATTACTGAGGAAGGCTATAATATTTATCTGCGAACGTAGTCGCCACATTGACGCCTTTCCCCTCTCGAATCTCTCGAATTAGCACATGGCATGAATGACTCCAAAAATGTAGATGCCCTGCAAGATTTATATAGGCGACACTGGTCTTCTAAGCTATTCCATTCAACATTTCGATAAGTTTCCAAACTACGACGATGATCAGGAATATACAACTTGATGTTAAATTTAGATGTTATAATAAAACAAAAATAATTCCCGTTACAAATTTCTATTTTGAAACAGCGTGACTTGGCATATAGTTTCATTTATTTCTGGAGTAACCTTAAGCTATAAGTATACAGATTCCGTCAATTCCACATTTGCTATCACTTTCGGTTTCAAAATTGACTGAAATGTCTTCTTAATTTATAGCTTTTTGACATTTGTTTGACTTTGACAGTGTAATTGGTATTGAAGGATGAAAATGTTATTGGTGTACAGATATATGACTTTCCACCTTTCTATATTGTTGCATATTGTGTATATATATTCTTCTGTATGACACATGCATAATTTCATTATTTTACGGTAATCAGCCCACTAACCGCAAAAAGCGTAAGAAAATTTTGTTAGCAGATAATAGAATTTTGCAGTAATTTATGGAAAGTTATCATATATAATTGGTAAAATTACCATAAATTTTCGGAAATGTATACATCTTAAAATTTAATTTTTGGCAATTTATGGTAAGATATTATAAATCACCCCTTAAAATTACCGTAACTCGTGCTTCCTTTATTCGAAATTTAATATGGACTGAATTCATGACAATAAATCCTTGACAATAAATTTAGGAAATTTACATTCTGAAGATGTGTGAAATTGATGTTTTATAAAAACTGCTTCTTTGCGTGAGAAATTTGAATTTCTGCACTAAGCAGTATGGCTGAATCATCAATACACGGCGAAGATAAAGGATAATAAAGATAAAAGATAAAACAAAGATAAAATTCTTAAAATTGCATTCTAATGTAACCATTCAATCATACAGTGCAATATTTTTAGTAAGCGTTAACTTTTAACACGTTTTTTATCCGATAAGGAGTGCGTTAAATAGATTGAAATTATTCCAAGTATGCTCAAATTGACAACCTTTTAAATTCAGACGAATGTGGTTTTTTGTTGTTAACGTTTTAATTCACACGAACCACAACTATTTTCGTCTTACATCAATCCTGTTTAATTCCATGGTGATTTCTGTCAATAAAGGAATACATTTTATTTCTGTTGAAGTGGGTGGAAACTGAAAACAAGTAAATCTTATTTAATGCTGTGAGGCGAAGTCGAATTCGATGCGAGTTCTTCCGTAAAGTATAATTTTCAACATTTTAGTCCAGAACAATTTTATGTTCATGCAAGTTCCATGACGAAATTCAGGACACTTCAAATTCAAACGAATGTCGTTTTTTGCTGTATTTGAAATAATTTTAATCAATTTTAGTGCATATCTTCTTACCGGTTAATTGAAGAAAGGCGTTCCAGAATTATTGTTTCGTATTCGCAGATTTTCTGCCATGAGCTTTAATAGTTTCACGCTCAATATTAACATGAAAAAATTGATTAAATTTTGTAAGATTAGTAAAATCCGAAGTATTTTTGTAAGATAAATCCAAATTTATAAGCTTCCATAAAGAATTAGTGGAATAAGATTAATTTTAAAATGTGTCTGTAGATGATACAGCTAGAACATATAATATGAATTAAAAAGACGAAGGTCAAAACAGATGTCAACCTATTCGTGGCGCTCGCCTATACAGGATGTCCCAGACGCAAGTGTCCGGACTTTTATTGACGTATAAAAATTTTAAAAGTGAATCAAAAATTCTTTTTCTAAAAATCAGTGGAAGTTTTAGTCTTTGAGTTATAAAATATATAGGCTAGGCCAATCAGGAGCGCAATATAAACAGCCATGCGTGTGAGCGAGAGTCCAACGCAACGCAGTGTATAATATAAAAAATTACATTTGTACTATGAAAACCGTAGAATTTATATAATGATAATGTGAATTTACACTCAGTTAAGGTACACACTAAATTCTCATTAATAAAATTTTTTTTTTCAATTTTTGCATTACTTAACTTTTAAAAATTGTAATATGTATTTTTAAATATCTTAAACATTTGAATAACTTAAGGATAATTTTCTTTCTTGTATATGGGCTTAACGATGTGTTATCCTACTACGGATAAATTGAAAGTTTTATTTATTATTAATAATAGATGATATTTGAACAGTCCTGGTGACGAAGATTTGGATATCACTCGGAAAAATCTTGATTCAGAAGAAATGTCAGAGATCTTTGACTGAGAGCCAATGAATCTTTCTAATTGATTCAAACAAATTTTCTTTGAACGGAAGATTTTTTCTGAGTGAGTATGAGCGAAGATTTTGAATCCGAAGATATAGAAATTTCTGTGTTTTTGAAACTTGTTGAAAACTTTCTTAATTTATTTCAGTTTGTACACGTTTGAAATGTTTAGTTCTACATATATTTGAAATTTAAAAAAGTCGCTTCAAGATTTGTGTGCAAATTCCATAATTTTATTTAATAAAATGGTCCGTCATTTTGAATTTTGCATTTTATATATGATATACACAATCAGCTAACCCAAAACCCTCTGATAACTGACTTTTTCTTGATTGCATAAATCATTTTTAACAGTGTTTATGTTTGAACTTATGACTAATATATGTTGTATATCCTTAATCATTAATGTATAAAAACCGCAAGCTTTGATCTGATTCCCAGTATCTTTTTAATGATTGAAATCTTGAAAAATGTTTGACTTATTTTCAGAATCAGTGAATTCAAAACAGACCCTCGAAAGAAAGATACTTATCGAGATTCGATACAAAATTATAGTACAAATAGATATAAATAGGTTAAAAAAAGAAGGAAAAGTTCATAAACATTTCACAATAGTATTTTGCGAGATCGTGAAAATTCACCAAATACTATAATTGAATACAAAAACTTCGTCATGACTAACTTATAATATTTTAATTATTCATGTCCAGAAAGTCAAATATCGTCTATAACAATGCTGCGAATTACAAATTTGTGATTGCAAACATTTATTGAAAATGCACATTTGACGGGCCTGTCTTTATAGTGGACTTTGAAGGCACTACTGAAACTTCTGCGCATGTACTGTCTAGTACTATGAAATTTTATGTCGGACTAAACGATAAAGTGTAGCGTTGGGACTTGTTTGATTTAAGTTTCCAAAATGCATATCCCTTGACTTGACTACATTTTTTGGATGATGAAATCAGTTGAATTTACCTTTATTTCACGAGAACTTATATTTAAATAACCTAGTCATTTATCAGTGTTTGGATTCACTTGAATGCATATTTGAATTTTAACTTCATGTAAATCATGAAATCATCATTAAATGAGATACGTATAGGTCACTCTAAAAGTTTCTGGAATGAATAAGAACAAATAATTTTTTTAACGCCAGCTTTGTTATGCCTGTTTAAAATAGCCTCCATTAACACTTATGCTTTCGTACATTCTTTGAAACCATTTAAACACTTGCTCTAAAGAACACTATTAGAAATTTCCTGCTTCACCATTTCTAGAATCTCATTCCAAAAACTTTTAGAGTGACCCATGTATATTTTTAGAAACATTTAGGTAAACTTACATACTCATTTACATACGCATACCATTGTAGCGGAACTGCGGAAGTGAGGAGATATTAGCCTAATAAAATGTTCACACACTCAGAAAAAAGTTTGATTGATTCAACAAAAATTCGGTTGGATCAAACAAATAAATACATTTCTATATGGTCAATCAAATGATTGTTTGATTTAACCAAATTTTTTTGTTAATAAAGTTTAGTTGATTATAATAAATATTTTGGTTGATCCTAACAAATATTTGTTTTGATCCACCCAAATATTTTGGTTGGATCAACAATCGTCCTATCAGCGGTCGTTAAAAATGTATAGAAAGAGCCCTTTTCATCAATAAAAACTTTTTATAAGCATCACTTGCAGAATCAGAAATCCAAACGTTCAACAAAGACAGAAGGGTTTTTTTATACAGTTGTTTGGGGTTCGTTTATCAACGATGGTCATTATGAATTTCGAGGTTAGATTGCCAAAACCGGTGAACTAAACTGCACCCTACGAATTAAAAGTTGTACTTGTACTTACATTCAAAATGTTCTGCAACTGTTGCAGACCCCAGTTTTGCCATACCGTTGACACTGTGAGTGTCCAGGTGTTCGTATTACTCATCTTTTCATAAATTCACGACACGACGCACGATCTTTCCGACACTTTTTGTCTCGTAAACTGTCTTTCGATATGATTAGTGTAGTTATTGGAAGTTTTTAGTAAAATCAACCAAATTATCTCGTTACTTTAACCAAATCATTTTCTAATAAATGATGTATTCCGCTCAACACACTTGTTTAGTTGAATCAACTAAACGTGCTCAAATAAATAATTACTTTGAATTGAACAAATTAATTCGCTGTGTTTTCTCAATATAACCAAAGGTTTATTTAATCTGGCCAAATTTTATAGTTTCAACAAACAAAGTAGTTTGAACAAACTGTTTGATTAAATCAACTTAATCTTTTCTCTGAGTGCATTCCACAACTAAGTAGGCTTCAATGCATATCGCATCTGCAGTTATGTTATAAATGGAGGTATAATTGTTATTTCTTGATTGTTTTCTTTTTATCGTAAAACACTTCGTTGCGTTGTTTATTATTGTCCGCTTATCATTTCCACGAATCGTTTATCCACTCTTTTAATACCTCTAGTGTAGCTTAATTACTGCCTCATCTACACGCTATTTATGCTAAAAATAATCCACCTTCAATGAAAATATAAGGCAAAAAAAAGCAGTTATTTCTTTTGGTTCGTTAACGATGTACACCTATAATACTAAGTTTTCTAGCTTAAGTGATGAATGTACGTATGGAGTAAAAATAAAATTTATGACTGGTTGCCTGACAACCACATCTACTTTTACTACCAACGCCATTGAATTGTGGTGTACCGCATGTCTTGTTTGTAAATAAACGGACATGAGTGACAGGAAGCTAATTTGGACCGTAACAATAAAATTTTTTGCTTCAAAATTGATCCTTTATAAGTGGCATCTCAGAACGTTATCGATTTTTCTTGTTTTGCATTATGTAGATGGAGGACTTTTCAAGATAGAAGTCTTCTGATGTTTCGCAAAAATATTCCCAAACTGATTGATAAAATTCTTATATAATTTACATACATAGGAAATTATAGTTTAATCTCCTTAATATGTAGTAGTGTGCATGTTTTAAAATGAATATGTTCGAAGCATAATTCAATTGATTTTAAATAACACATATTAGAAGGAAAAAGGCGGGATATTGAAACAAAATCATGGTAGTTATCACGCTCCTTTAAGCACGAACTCTTCGACCATCTTCGATAAGAAAAAAATAGACTTCCAATTGTTGATCTGCGTCTCGATTATGAGCCACTAATCGTCAACGTGATATGACATTATTGTACGTTTGCCTTAAGAATAATAATTATTAGCAACAACAACAAAATTTTTTGCTAATTTACATCAGTTCCTATAATTTGTATAAATGAATAAACTAAGCACGTTTAGAGAAGATATATTCACGAAAATATTCAATAATACCATTTTTCATTCAAAATGGTCAATTAATAATGCCATTTTATTACACAATTATTTCATTAGCGGAAAATGAAATCCTTTTTGAAAGATCTAACAAGTATTAAATACGCAGCAATTATTTACGAGCGGAGAAAACTATATGACAGTGATTCTTCAATTGGACTGGCTCCAATGGTTTGCTGGTATCAAGCCACTTACCTCTAAATTTAGCTTGCAGACATTGAAAATAATTTCTCGGTGCGCAATTTACCATGTGAAGAGTGGACGTGTCTTTCGATCTCTTCGCTGATAACACAATATACACTGAGGAACCTTTCTAGTTGGAGAGGTGGTGGGTACGACAAAATGATTTAGTTGCTATAGAAGCAAACAAATTTTTGTTGTTGCGGAAGAAAATTTGAAAAAAACTCAAAATTCTCGGCCGCGGAGACTCGAACCCTAATTTATGACTCATCCGTTAATCGGTGAGTATTCTTCGAGATTGCAAAACACGTATTACTATTTCAACTTCCAATGCCGGTATTGCGATTTTGCCCTACTCTCATATAATAAAATTGTGGTAAAATCCCAAACATTTTTAACAGTTTAGGTTTTGTTGTTTAAACTTGGTTAATTTAACAACAGTTTGGTTTAAGTAACTAAAATATTTTGTTGCTTTTATAGTAACCATATGCCAAACCATTATAAATCTTCATAAGAATTAAACCCTTCTTTCATGTATTTAAATTTTCGAATTTTCTTATACATCGATGACAAGAGAATAGGACGCATTGTTTTAATGCTATATTTCTAGCATGAATGATTTCAGCATACCATACGACTCCACTCTGTATAATATCTAGCCAAATCATGATAAAATGATTATACACCAAACTCTCCCTTACAGTAACTTCGTTTTCGGCCTTCTTAGAATTGCTGGTCCCCACAGTTGCTCCGGGGAGCAAGGACGGCAAGAACGGTTGCGACAGCCGTCTTGTAAGGGCCGCAGAGCGCGTGTACTCAGTCAAGCATATTGCGCAATAGCCTGCATTCGATTTGGAAACGGTTCTGGCGGTCCTGACTGTTTACGTTTTAATTCTCTCGAATTTAGTCTAAGGCTATTTGAAGGCAACCCCCGACACTGGACTGAACGCGAGAGTTTAGTGTATACCGTTTTGTATTTATAGGCCCATTTGCCACTTCATTCTTAAACAAACATGCAATGAGAATATGAAACAAAATATATGTATATTTTGCAAATAATATAGTTGCGTGCAGTTTGTTATAGCACAACAGAGTTTATATTAAAAATCAAATTTCTGTATCTGTATTAAATCATAGATTAATCTAGGAAATGAGGTATAAAATGGGTCAAATTTGAAAATATTAAACAATCTAAAGAAGTACACATCAATTTATCTGTGAATATGTTTCTAGATCCTAGATGCAGTATGGATATAGTTCCGTACATATATTGTTACGAGTTTTTTTATAGAATTGTTTAAAAAATCTACAGCCTATGATAAAATTATTTTGTTCAAAGACTGCTAGGGCAAGAAAGAGATATTTTGATGAATGTCATTATGTTTTTCAGATCTAAATGTGTTCGGTAGCAGCCATGCCAGCTGAGCTGATTTTAGGACATAGTCCTCCAGTGTACAGTCCTCTGTTGTACAGTTCCCTGATGGTCACGACGCCGCCGATGACCAATAGATCAGTACCACCTCGAATACGGCCTTGTATTTCCTCAGGGTCACTAAACTTAGATGGATTATTGAAGAACAGTAACGATGTCATAAATAAACGGAAAAAGCGAGTAGTGTTTGCTGACGATCGTGGTAGACCGCTCACTGAGGTACATAAGCAGCTTTTATACTTATTTTTCCTCTTCACTATATTCAATTTGGATTGAAAAGTCATGTTTATATGCAGGCTGTTTTAAACTGATCTTAAATGCGTTTTGTTATTTTAATCAAATAATATAGATATTGGACAATCAGTCATGGACATTCATTTCTTTTGAATATTATATTAGAAAAGAAAAATGTAAAACTGTAGACAAGGTCGATCCCTTTCGATTTCTTTAACGAAGTGTCTTATCGTCCCAAAATTCGGGATGAGTAGTCACATTTTTTGCATAAGCTTAGCTTAGCCTATTCCCTCTTTCAGCTCCTCAAATTTTTGAGACAACTGGATGCAGTATTTTTTCAAACTCACATATTTGTTGCATTTTTCACACTGTAAAACAAATTTAGCCGAAAAAAGTGTCGCTCTCCAAACAGTGGTGTGATCAAGACCTGGCGGGCCCGGGCGCCACCAGGATGCTTTTTTCAGGCCTGAGGCGCCAGGCCTTTTTCTTGATTTAGAGAGTCAAAAGTGTTGCAGCGACTAATTTGCAATTTCCTGGCTACCGTAAATCATGTTTGCGGGGTTTCCCCAAGTTTTTTTCGATGTTTTTCAGAACAAATTATTATCTTAACACTTACAATCTTTTTAGAGATTTAAAGCACGGAAAAATGTATTTGCAAATAATTGGCAATAGTGGGTGCGGAACGCCGAACTTCTGTTGGAGGGCATACAAAAAAGTCCTACAGTGGGCGAGTAAGGGTGAGATACATGATGAAAGTACCATGAAGCTTTTTCGAGAGCAATACTTTTTAAATTCTCATCAGAAAAGGTATTAGATTTGTGTAAAATTTGACCCC
>NC_046658.1:41458053-41467881 GCF_010883055.1 Belonocnema kinseyi
CCCCTCCTCCAGTTTTTGTCAAATGTCGACGTTTTGGGACCCCCTGAATCCGAAAAACAGGTTTTTACGAATGTGTCTGCTTGTATGTCTGCCTGCCTGTATGTATGTATGTATGTTTGCATGCATATATGTATGGCTGTCTGTCTGTCTGTGAACTCGATAACTGTTAAAAAAATTAATCCATTAGATTGGCCTTTGGTACACGCGCTGAGTGTCCTAAACTAAAGGTCAAGTTCGTTAGCCAGCCATTTTGGATGAAAATTCAAAAAGTGGGCACATTTTGAATATTTTTGAGACCACTTTTCTAAAAATTCCAGAATTCTCTGTACGGTTATTTATAGTATTCAAAAAGGTAAACAATTTATCCTCATGACTTGCTTCAAAAAATCAAAAATTACCAGAGTTATAGCATTTACGAAATTCCAAAAAACACACGAAAATGAACATTTTAAGCCAAATAACGCACGAAATGAATAAAGTAAAGAGAAGAAAAGTGTTGCTTTTTGAATGCCCTACAAGATTATCATAAAATTTTTTTTTGAGATTTCTTGAAAAATTACATTTTTCGGCCAAACCATGCAAAACACGGTAAAATATGAGTACACGAAAATTGTACATTTGAAAAAGATCTACAAATTTGTTCTGAACCACTTTTTGATAGGATGCGTAGTTTTGGCTTTAATCATGAAAAACATCATTAACAGGAAAAAAAATCTGCCCACTGCGTGGGCACATTCTTATCATAACTTTTGTCTTTTAATTTATTTTTCGTCTCGTGTGCGGGAATTAAAAAATTTTAACTTTTTATGTTTCTGATGCTATTTTTTTACAATTAAAACTAAAAACAGAACTATCAAAAAGTTCTTCCTGACCAATAAATAATGTTTACATCCTTATCAGAGAAGGTATTAGATTTGTGTAAAATTTGACCCCCCCCCCCCCTATTTTTTGTTAAAAGGTCCACGTTTTGAGACCCTTTAATCCGAAAAACAGGTTTTTACGAATGTGTCTGCATGTCTGTCTGCCTGTCTGTCTTTATTTCTACCTTAATGTATATCTGTGAGCACGATAACTTTTGAAAAAAATTAATCTATTAGATTGACCTTTGGTACACTGTTTTAGTGTCCTAAGCTAAATGCCAAGTTGGTTAGTTAGATATTTTGGATAAAAATAATAAAAGTGAGCCCATTTTGAAAATTTTTGAGTACACATTTTTCATGATTAAAAAATTCTCAGTACAGTTGTTCGTAGTGCTTCAACAGAAAAATCTTACTTTTCGATAGCCCTACAAGATTATCTTATCAACTTTTTAAATTTTTTCGAAAAATTGAAAATTCAAATTTTGACCGGACAAAAACTAATCAAAAATCAAAAATTGCATTTTGCAGTCAAAATATGCATGATAGGGGAAAAAAATGACAAGACAAACATTGTGAACCCAAAAAATATCTACAAATTTGTTCTTAATCACTTTTTTATGGGATACGTAGTTTTTGTTTTATTTATGAAAAAAAAAAACATTGAAAATGCAAAAATTAAATTTTTCGACACACGAAACTTCGTCTGTTTCATACCAATTCTACTTCATACCAATGTAAGTTTAGCGAATTAAAATAATATACATTTATGGGAATGATATACAATTTTTAAGGATAAACTCGAGTGCGAAGCACGAGATACGTGATGAGAATGTGTTCGTTAAAGCCGAAGGAGCTTGAACAAAAGAGAATTCACAATCACCGAATTACTGTTTTTGATGCTTTCACCTTTAGTTTTAAAAGTCTATACACAAAGATCGAGCGCGTAGCGCGAGGTGAATACATTCTGGAGCGCGAAGCGCGAGAAACAACAGTCGCGCGCCATAGGCGCGCTCAAAGTCGCTAGCCGCGCGCGTAGCGCGCGATGGGAATATGCCCGCGATGTGGGCAGATTTTTTCTGTTGGATTCGTGTTATCCGTGATAAAATACGTAAAATAAGTGAGTTTAAAGAAATCAAAGATGATTGAATATATATCAAATAAAAAGCGTGTTACATCGAAAACAGTAAGAAAGCGACAAATTTTTTGTTCTGATTCGTGTTCACTGTGAAAAAAAAACATACGTGGGTGTCGCATGAAAAGGGCCCTTACGGTTGGTATGGCGTCAAGTATATGAGCATAAAGCCGGATAAATTTTCGAATTTTTAAGCGCAAAACAAGTCACCGGGGCATTTTTGAAGTTAAAACTTCGAAAAATCGTTTTTCGAGAAAAATGCATCTAAATTTGGCGAGTGCCATAAGGGCACGTGTTATAATTTTTCTTTGAGCATGAAATACAACTACTTTGGGTTGCTTTCGAGATATGAAATAATAATTTTGAACTCAACTTAGAAAAGCTTGATTATCTCCTAAACTATAAAGGGCCATAAATGCCTTTTTCATGGGACGCCCATATATAATATGTGAGTTAAAAAAACGAAGGGTTCATTTTTTTCTACAGTTTTACTCACAAAATTTCAGATTGACAATTCAGATTAGATTTATATCTGACGGGCCAAGAGCAAAAGCCACTTGGAATTAGTAGAGGAGCGAAAAAGAATTTGAAAACTTTAAGCGTAAAAACGGTTTGAATGAGCGCCTGAGGTCAAGAGGATTGAAATACGCTAAGGGCCCAGATGGGTTAGATGCCTAAACCAGTGGTCGGCAAACTTTTTGCTTAATTTTCAGGTATGGTCAGGCTCCACCCGACTTTATTTTTTCTACTACTTTTTGGTCTATCTATGTTCGGTGAACACGAATTCCGCTCAAGGTTAGGATTTTTCCTGCAAGCTTTCGGGACCTCTTTATGAATTTCCTGAACTCCGCCTATTTAGATTTTTCTTCTACTTTGCTATACTGACCATCTACTTTATGTAGAGAAATTTTTTTTTCAATTTTCAATTCATTTTGACCAATGAACAATTTTTTGTAAATCAACAAAAAAACCTTTTTATAAATAATTACACATCTTCAACATTTTTCCAATCACAGACTTTATTTTCTTAGCAAAATCAACTAAAACTCCATTTTAAATTACTCTTTGTAATGATACTTTACTCATAAATAAGACTATAGTTAATTATTGTAACATTTTTTGTTTACTGACTCTTTATACCTAGAAGCCTTACGGTCGATAAAAAAACATCGAAATCCATTAGAAATTGGTTTGGAAACAGAATTTATCCACAAAAATTGGATTCTGCGGGGGGAAAAATTGCATAAAATTCATGTATTGCCCTGGTGGAAATTTCTTTACAAAAATGCACAAAAAATTAAAACCATTTTTACAGGAATTTACAAATAACTACAGTAAATTACAATCAAAATTATAGGAAAGTACAACTGTTTTTTATTATTAGGACGAATTTTGTACTTTTTTTGTATTTTACTGTATATTGTATTTTATTGTATTTTCTATCAGAATTTACAAAAAAGTACAACTGCAAGAATCTACACGAATTTACAGAAATCCTAGGTCGAAAAAGAAAAACTTTTTGACTGCAAATAAAAATTGAACAATTAAGAATGATTTGATCACGGTTCCTAAAATTTATAGATTCTAGAAGACACAAATGTTGTCATTTGAAGTTGCAAAAACTGATCTGCAAATTAAAACATTCAAAGTGTAATCATTTTTAATCTTAAACTTTTAAAATTAAAGCTCTAGATTTGTTATTCAAATGTTCGAAGATTTACGTGTATAAAATTAAAAGTTCTAACACTTTGTGGTGGAAAATCTCGTATTTTGGGTCAAAAATGCAATTGATTGAAAGATAATCTTTTTTGTTGAAAATTGAACTGTTTTGTTAAAAATCTGTCCTTTTTTAAAAATAATTTATGATTTTAAATGATTTCCTAAAGTTTCGAAACATAACATAACAGATTTCAAAGCAACATTTTTCATGTTGACAAGATCGCAACATATTAGAAATAATTTTAGTAAGTTGAAGGGATACATAGAATTAAGCAAAATTGATATTTTTAAACATTTTAAATTAAAAATTGAGATCGATTTTTTAGTTAATTCTCTATTTATTAATTATTGAAGAGTTATTACAGAAAACCACTATAAATATTAGTTGTTTTAATACTAAATGAATTTTACATTGACTATGTTATAAGCAGAGGTAATTATAACTTAACGATCATTTCACTCTCTAGATTATAATGATATGCCCATTCAGATCAATTTGATCTTATTTTTTGGTTAGTTTGTTAGACTAAACAAAATGGCCGCCAGTTCTTGGCGCTGGTGTGATAACGACATAACCTAAAAATTGTATCTACTGCACGTAAGTGACAACTACTCTTAACAGGTGATATTTTCTAATACCAGATTTCATTATTTTTTCAAATTTTTCATTGCACTGCACGATCAGAAACCATGAAAAGCTTGCATATGAGCTAAAGTACTCTAAGAACGACAGCCATCTTGGTTTGACTTTATACATGATCCCGAATCAAATCAGATTTTTGTTGCATATCAAAATGATATTAATTTCAGTATCATTTTGAGCACTTTTTTTTACTGTGCAAACATTTTTATAAATTAGAGTTGAAACAGATCCAAACTTTAAAGAATGACAGCACTTTATGGTTTAGTGCTTTTATTTATTGAATTTAGAAGAAACCTTTAAAAACGAAACTCCAAAAAATATGTTTTTAAAAATCACTATGATCGACTCATTACAATTATAGAACAAAGTAATAAAAAGAGGGAAAAGAGAGAGACAGTAGAGTCAATCGTTGTCACCGTTCTCTTTATAGACTATAATGTATATAGACTTGCCTTATATAAATAAATATATACTTTATAATTTGAATTCATAAATAAAATATGAAAATTTTGTTTAAAAATGAATGAACTATTTTCACTTTAAACACCCGCTAATCTTCGTAAAACTTAATTTTTTCCATATAAGTGTCTTAAAAAAATAGTTTTAATATGTTAAGAACTATATAGTGATATATTAAAATGATGATAATTATTATTAATTACAAAGATATTACAGAAATAAAGTTTTGTTACAATGCATTTGGTACATTGTTTTCCCCTCAGCTTTCACCAATGAAGTGAAGTTCGGTGATGGTTGAAGTGAAAGTACCTAACATGTTGTTACAGAATATTTGAAAATCTCACAAATTTGCGAAACGTTATTTGAAATATATTCTAATGGGAGGGGCATTTTTAAACCCCTTGAGCGGAGTTTTTGCTCACCAAAACTACCTACCTTTGACAATGTACGAAAATTTTTAAATTTTTCAACTAGCGATTTGAAAATAGCATTATCAGCATCTACGAATTTTTCCGATTCCAATGATATATTACTTGCCTAGAAAAGTTAAAAATTTTAAGGAGTTTAATATCAAGAAACATCAGCTTTACAGTCAATTTATTACTAAATACTTCTCCAATTTTCAACCTTTATAGACAAATTACATGTCTTTGGAATCGGAAAAATACGGAGATTCCAAATATATTACTTTCAAGTCACTGATTGCAAAATTCCGAATTTTTTAATCTCACATTTTTTCCCCATTTTCTAACAAAGGAGCCCTGAGGAAAGGGGTGGTCCGGCCAAGCTCGCAGGTACTGCCCTGAAAGTAAGTTGTACGGCAGCCAGGGCAGGGTAACCTGCCCTGGGCAAGAGCGTACCGACCACTGATTTATACTCGACCCGACAGCTAGGGCTACCGCGCGGCAGTAGTTTGCCGACCACTGGTCTATACTGCCGTACAAATAGGCACTTCGTTTGTGATTATTTAACTTTGTACGTTTCCATTAAAAAGTGTTCATTCTAATATTTATTTTTCCAATTACTATAGATATATATATTTTAACTGTTCCAATTTGATAGTTTTTAACGGAATAATTTTGTAGATTTAAAACGAACAATGGTTCTTATATTTCTTCTATAGTACATTTAATGGGAAAAAGAGGAAGTTTTTTGGAAATAATGGAGAATAGGGAATTCGCAAAAAAAGGAGAGACGCATGAGGATAGGTGAAATACTACGATACCTGACTTGGACAAGTTTGACATTTGAAACGATTTGATTTCTTATGTTACATGTATAAAGAGGATTGTTAAACAGTTGGCCACTTTAAGTCTCCGTCCCAGTCATTTACTGTCAGCCCTTGTCATACACCTGTGACGAACTACTATGCAAAATTGCTCAATAATGCTAACCAATTTTTAAATATTTGAGATCCCCTCAAAAAATACTTTAACTTTTTGACAATCAGCCATAACATAAAACAAATCTACCCACTGAGGGCAAATCGACTCCATATAATCTAACATCGCACAATTTGTGCAAGTTCCACCGCCACTTCCCTCTTCGCTGGTCCAGAAGCTTGGGGGGGGGGGTCGCTCTCGTGTAGTTGAATGAGTAAAGGTTGGTGGTGGTGTTGAAGTCTAATCTGACATTTGAGTAATATCGATGAAATTTCCCCTCAGTGGGCAGGCCTCACTTAAAATATACTAAAAGTAACTGAAATAACTGAAAATAACATAGGTTGCAGTTTAATTTTTATGTGATGAAAAAATGTCTGCCATATTTTTTTTAATGATAAAATTTATGTTTGTATATACTTATTAGAATTATTTCATCCTCAGAAGTTGGTCTATTAAGATGACCCTTTCAATTTTACCATTCTTAACCTAATTTACAACAAAGCCCTAGAATTATCTGTTCAACGACCCTTGTCATCTTGAACTCATGCCAAAATGCCACCTCATTCATTTCCATAGTTTTTTCCAAAGGTAAATACTTCCTTTACGAACTTTTAATATCATGAAGAAATAATTTTTTCTAATTAAATGATAAAAAACAACTTTTGAAGTCTAGGTTTTATCTTTAGATTAAGTTAAGAGTAGATATTAAGATCTTTTCTTTCAATGCAAAATTATTCTTTGAAAGCCATAATTGTCCAGATAAAGCATTACGAGGTTTTGCGAGATACAGTATCTTTATGTAGGCTATGACTCATTTTCCAGGAGTTTAGAACAAATGCTAAACAATGACTTTTCTTGGAGCGAAAAGGTCGTGATAACCCCTAATACATATTGTTATCACTGCCGATGACTTGCGTCCTACGATCAAAATCGGAACGGGGCCTAGCTGACTTAAGTCTTCGTCCACCGTTCCTTCTTTCCTTTTCCACCCGTCGCTCCACTCATCTTCTTTCCCCTCTTAATTCCCTAATTTTTTCTTTGCACTTTTTCCAGGGTTAGGACTATAGTAATTTCTACTTTTTCTCCTGGCGTGTTTAAAATATGTAGGGAAATATGTATTGTCAATAATACACAGGCAATAATACCAAGTTAATAACATAAAATCGTCAATCAGAAACAAGCTGACCAGTGAAATAAATTCATAAGTTTATGAATTATAATAAAATCCGACCTAGAAAATTCCTGAATTATGAAATTCCCAAATTTAAACAATTTTTTTGTTTAAATATTAAATATTTATAAAAAATACAATTAACTAATATTTGTATCCAAAAAATTATTTTTAATGTTTAAAATTTCTAAAATTATTGTTTAAATTTAAACTGACAATAATTGATAAAAGTATATATTATTCGGGTCTTTTACAATGGGAATTTTACAATTCAGAAATTTTATTTTTCTGAATTTTTTTAATTCGGAAATTTTATTTGAGATTCGTTAGTCATCCCAAATATTTGTAAAATGTTTGCAATATCTTTAAAATATTTCAGATCTTTGAAATCTTCTGGCATATTTTAAAATATTTTATTTTTTGAAATCTGAAGTTAAAAAACAAAAATTAAATCTTTGTGAAAACCTTAAAATCTTTGAAAAATTCATTGAAAATCTTCGAAATCTGTGTGAAATCTTTAAAAAAAATTGAAATCTTTTTAAACCATTGAGAAATCTACTGAAATAATATTTTGAAATCTTATATCTTTTTGAAATCTATGCGTAATTATTTAAAATTATCTACCCCTGCTCCTCTCAGGTCAGGTTCGCCACTCGAGTGGCAGAGGAAAAAAGAGAGGACTACTATTTGGCTAGGCACCCCGTCAATTCAGACCATAGGACGCAAGTCAACTGCAGCCGTTGTTGTGCCTGAGGTCCTTTAAATTTCTTGTTCTAACATCCAGTCTGACTCATTGAACTATGAATCTCACTTTTAATTGTCGCCCTTCGCAAGTAAACTTGTATGAGAAACTGTTATATACACAGGCACATAATATTTTCAGTATTTTTCGATCTCTTTTTTTGTCAATGGTGTAGCCAGGATCTGATAAAGGGGAGGATTCGAAAGATTGAACAGAAAGCACGTTATTACTTACGTACAGTACATTGTAGTGTTATATGCGAAACATCTTACGCCCAAGAATTAAAAAAAAATGGAAATTACGGGACTTACGCCATGCTCAATATCGGTAAAGTGACCATATTTGAAACAAGCTCAAATGCAGTACGATGACAGTAGGGTTGAGGGGCGGGGGGTCCAGTTTCAGTATGTTTACACTAAGAAAGTTTTAAGGCTTGAAAAACATTCATTCAAATATATTATATCACATGCAATGTTGAAATTTCAAATTTTATATTTCCATAACCTAAAGAGAAACTCAGAAGCTTTGAGGTAGAAAAAACCCGTTTGAGGAAAGTTTTGCAAAAAATCGTCGTTTGCAGGACGTTTTGCAGGACATTTACCTTCGAGGGATATATTGCTAAACTGCAGGACTGTCATGCAAAATATAGGACCAATGGTCACTTTAAATATTGGCATTACATTTTTAAATAAGCGATATTTTTTAAATCGTAAAATGAATTTTAATGAAACCTTAAGGTGTTCTAGGAAAAACTATACGATTTAATATTATCTTTTTATTTTTTTTGTAGTTAGAATATAAAAAATCCTTATAATTTCCCATTTCATAAAAAAATGTTGAATCTTTTGAATTAAGAGATATCGGTATTTTAGTAGGACCATGGGCAGCCACATGCGGCCCAACATTGGCCCATAGTCGGCAAAAATATTGCTGAAGCCATTGTCGGCCCAACACTGGATACCAGTATTAGACCAAACCTAGATTTATTGCAAAAGCTTTTAATTGTATCATTAAGATATAATCATATCAATAATAATATTTTTAATTTGAAGAATTTGGAAAACGACCAAGGTGGTTAGGTGGTTTTCCAAATTTTATCGTTAGATTCTTAGTTTTATTTTCAGGAATTCTTAAAATTATCTTGATTATTGGACGTTAAATTGGATTTCAATCTCATCTGAATTTCTTAAATTGTAATAACATTTTTGTAGTTACAAATATAATAATAATAATGATGATGATAAAAATGATAATTATAATTAAGCATCCTTCTTAACATCCTTCTTAAACTCACTTCTTGTGTATAAATTCCTTGAAATACATTAAAATATTATAGAATTATATACAATATAATGAAATCTCATGATATTTTCTGAAATACTCAAAAAATTGTTAATATAACTTGAGTGCTTCTTAAATTCCTTAAAATCATTGAAAATCTCTTAAATATTCTTAAATCCTTAGAGCGATTTAAAATATCCTAACACTTTATATCCTCCAAAATTCACCTCTGTTAGCAGAAACTAGATATTTATTGGTTAAAAATTTAATTATTTTGTTAAAAATTCAACAATTTGGTTGAAAAGTCATAAATTTTGGTAGAAAATTCTGCTATTTTGTTGAAAATTTTACTACACCAAACTCTCGCTTTCAATCACCCCGTTCTCAGCCTTCATAGAACTGCGGGCTCATGCAGTTTGTCAGGAGAGTAAGGCGAGAG
>NC_046658.1:41467981-41471994 GCF_010883055.1 Belonocnema kinseyi
TATCCAACCGAAATCTGTCCAAGCCCATTTGAGGGTAACTCCCGACACTTGACTGAAAGGAGAGTTTGATGTATTTCGTAAAAAATTGACTTTTTGTTTCAATTTAATTTGTTATTGTTGAAAAGAGAAGTAAAATATTTTCTGGATGAAAATTCAACTTTTTTAAACTGGTTGTTTAAAAAGAATTAAATATCATCTGTTTAAAGAGAAATTCTACCTTCCTGGGAAAAAAAATGCAACTGCTTTTTTGAAAATTTGGTTATGTTGTTAAAAGTTCATACTTTTTGGTTGAATATTCTACTGTTTTCTTGACAATTTAAATATTTAATATAGAGAAGTTACGTTTTATTTAAAATTTATATTTTTGCGTTGAAAAATGTACTGAAATCTTTTCTGGATGCAAGTTCAACTTTAAAAAAATCGTTTGTTAAAATTAAAAATTCATCTGTTTTAGTAAAAATTTCATCTTTCTGGGATAAGAATCACATACTATTTGATAGAGAATTCAACCAATTTAATTAAAATTCATCTCTGTTGGTTGAAAAAAATCATTTTTTTTATTGAAAATTCAATTTTTTTTCATAAAAAGTTATGTCTTGTTTAAAAATTCAATCTTTGATCGTGAAAAGTCAACTCAAATCTTTTTTAAAAGAACCCTTCGAGTATACACCTATTTTTCCAAACATTTGCTACAGACTGGATCAAAATGACACTATTCACTTTTTGGTTGTCTATAATTTCATAACTACTAAACCTTTTAACTAACCAAAATTAAGAGGTATACTTGCACAAAATTTAAAAACAGTTTTGGCACTTTTTTACTAACAAATTTTTATAATTGATGAAAACGAAAAATCCAAATTTGATTAAATTCGACGTTAAGTACCCACATGGGTCACCTTGACCCTGCTTCGGTTTCAATTGCTTCTCAACGATGACTGATGACTCGGCATGCTACAGAAACTGTAGTCGGTGAAAGTTGGCGAAAGGGTCAAAATGACCCAGTGTTTACTCGAAGGGTTAAAATAAAACTCAACTATTTTATTGAAAATTCATCTTCTTGATTCAAAAATCCATCTGTTCTAGTAGAATTACTAATTTAAAAAAAAAAATTAAAATGCAGATTTTTTGTTAAAAATTCTTCTTTGAGTTTTCAACTATAAAAGGCAACGTTCCTTGCGTTTGATCCTGAAATTTAGTAAACATTAGAGAAACACTATGACAGAAAGAATTTATATTTTTTTTCCATTAGAAGAAAAACCTGTTGCATTTTTTTTCTCTGTGAGATTTTTCTTGCTAACTTAAGTTTGATCATCGAATTGATGATATTCCAAGCGTACAGAATCAATCATTTTCTTAATTTAAAAAAATGGATTCATCACGTTTGATTCGTTTACGCCTCATTTATCTTCGGCAAAGAAATACAATTTCACTTGGAACAGCGAATTTTTTACATGAAACGGGTATTATTTCAAAAAAGAAATATTTCTGAATTATAATATAAATTTTTATATTGTTTGTTACGAATTTATCTGTTTTTAGTTGAAAATGATTTAACTAACTGGTTAAAAGTTACTATTTTGTTAATAATTACTTTTTTTGTCGAAAATTCATCGCTTCAATTTAAAATTCATTTTCGCTTTGTAGAAAATTCGTCTTTTTTGATAGAAAATTCATCTTTTTGACATAAAATTCAACTATACCAGTTGAAGATTCATAATTTTAGTTAAAAATTCATAATTTTGGTATTTTTAAAAGTAGAATTCGACTATTTATTTGAGAAGTTACGTATTTTGTAAAACAATGATTTTTTGTAGATATTTATCTTTTTCTTTGAAAGTTAATCTTCTTGTCTAAAAATTCTTCTTTTCGGTTAAAAAATAAAGTATTTTAGTTAAATATTCGCCCTTTTAGTTGAAAATTCATTTTTTAGGTTTAAAATAAAAGTATTTGGTTGTAAGTTTATGAAAGGTATGACAGGTGCATACCCCTTAATTTTAGTTAATAAATTAATCGCTTTGGTTGAACTTTCAGTTTTTAACTAAACATTTTTTTATTCAATTTTTGGTTAAAGAATTATCCTGCTTACACGAAAAATCGTCTTTTTGGGTAGAAAATGATCTTTTCGGCAAGAAAATCAATTATTCTAGTTAAAGATTCAACATTTCAGTTAAAAATTCATATTTCCGATAAAAAATTCAACTGTTCCAATTAAACATTCACAATTTTATGTAAAAGATTCATCACTTTTTTAGAAAATATAACTATTTCTTAAAGTTATTTTTTTGTTCAAAGTAATATTTTTAACTACAAATTTAACTTATTCTAATTTAAAATTTTTAAAAATCCTAGACAAATTTTCATAATTTTTGCGGAAAAAGTACAAACCTATATTAATGATACATAATACATAATTAAAAATAATGTATGCGGGAAAAACTGGATTGTATCTAAATCTTCCAAGAAAGCGGAAATTTGAAATAAATTTCAATAGTTTACAGGCAATATTGCTGCCGTATGTCGTAGGAAGACACTTTTAAGTCAGTTCATAAGCGTTGGTTTTTTGGTGCGACGAAAAACGGTTTTCCACAAGTCTATGCTACAAGGAAAAAAAAGTCGAGTTACGGCCGCAAGGAGAAACAGTTTAGACTCTAAATCTCGTGGCAGTACCTGTTGCCGCGAAAAAGGTCCAGACTGCCACGGCTACTTCCTTTGTCAAGCGGTTGGCGTTAAATGGATTAAAATTAAAAACTAAAAATTGTTAAATTTCAAAATTAACATTTTGAAAGTGTCAAATTAGAAATCTGTGGAATTTTCCGATCAAAAAGAATCTAAGAAACGTCATAGAAACCTGAAATTCAATTAACAATAACACTTTTAGTTTTAAATTCAGTTTTCATTATTAGAAACGTTTTAGCATCGAATGGCATGGTATAAGCCGATACAATCCTTACAATATTCGATCTTCTTATATATAAAATATAAAATTACTTTTCATATAGGAATACAAACAGTATATTTTTAGTTAAAAATGAGGACTTTGAAGGAACAACATTTAAAATGAATGCTTTTGTGATATTCAATTTTTATTATAAGAACATTTTTAATTTCCAAACTGAGTGCCCAAGTGCATGAGAATGTGAAGACAATATTTTTAGTCTTAGAATTAGTTAAAATTTTAAGGGCATTTATTGTTACAAGTTGTATTTAAAAAAATATATAATTAAAAAGAAATAAGTCATTTGCCGTCGCTTCAAATTTAATTTTTCAAAAATGTAAGTTTTATATTTAATAGAAAAAGTTTAGTCTTTTCCCCTTTTTACTTTCGGGTTTTATTTTATTTTTGAATTCAATTTGTATAAACGGAGATAGTAGAGCTGCAGGTAAATATTATATATAATAATAATTTTATTTTATTGTATATGACATTTACCAGCTTGATTGTGTCTCACGAGAGGGAGCGAAGAAAGGGACTCACTTATTTCCAAATATTTGTCTAAAAAAATGAGCAGAAGTACAGTAAACTTCAATAAATTGAATTTCTTGATAACTTTAGTCAACGTTTTTAATTTAGTTGAAAGTAACTGCTTAAAAAAATGTTAATATTTCAAAACATTGATTTTTAAATCCACAAGAAGAATTTTAGATGCAAATAATCGCAAAAAAAATCACAGATTTCGAATTTAAACTTTTAAATCACTATTATGAGAAATTAAAAAAAATTGATTGGTAATTTTTTATCCCCATTGAGTACTCCATTGCACAATGAACTCTCGCCGAGAAAAGTTAACACAACCGCACTCCACGCAGAAGAACCATAGCGTTGATGAACAAAGCACGGCAAGCGAAAAAAATTTCTTGGGTCAAGCCTGTCCTGACCTGAAAAGCGCGCAAAAAGTTTGCCGACCACTGGTATAGACCAGTGGTCGGCACGCTCTTGCCCTGGGCAGGGTAGCCTGCCCTGGCTGCCCTGTGACCTACTCTCAGGGCAGTACCTGCGAGCTTGGCCAGAC
>NC_046658.1:41472094-41489100 GCF_010883055.1 Belonocnema kinseyi
TCGCACTAAGGTACATGAATAGACTGAAAAGTAGTAGAAAAAATTAAGTCGGGTGGAGCCTGGCCATACCTGAAAATTAAGCAAAAAGTTTGCCGACCACTGGTATAGACTATAGTGGCATGATGAGTGAAATTTTATCCGTGCTGGGAGTTTCAAGCTTTGTGATGATCTGCTGTGACGAAGAAGGGGAGGGTCAGAAACAGTTTCCATAATAACATTGACGTAATTCTTGAACTGCCCCAATCATTATGAGAAAAGACAAATTTTGATTTAATTTCAGGTTCGAGTGATGAAAGAGCGCAGCAACGTACCACCCCTCTGGGCAAACAACTTCGTTGCGAAAGTTTTAAAAACTAGGGAAGCCAGTAGTCCCTGCACAAAAGTATTGTCGAACAGCGGTCAGCATCCATGGGAAATGTGTTTCGCACAACCGGCGAGCGACTACCTCACCTATCGGCGGAAACTGGACCAAGAAGCAGTCAGTCTGGAGAATGTCATCATCCGCGAGGCTGATCAGTGTCTCGTTGGTACAGTAAAGGTAAAAAATATGGCATACGACAAGGAAGTAATCATCAGAGTCAGTTCAGATTGTTGGGTTACGCACGAGGACGTTCACTGCAGCTTCGTTGAACAACCCGGTGCCCGTCAGACGACCTTGACCAATCTTTACGATACCTTTCGCTTTAATCTGACCTTGCCTGTCAATTCGAATGTCATCGAATTTTGCGTGCGATATCGCACTGATGGTTCGGAATTTTGGGACAATAACGACTCCAAAAACTATATCGTCAAAAAAAAACAAGAGGTATGTAGAAATATAAATTCAGAGAGTAAAGATTCTCACAAACACTGGGTGAACGCTATTAACCGCTATTTTGTAAATTTAAAATAAGTGTTAGACATTTTTATATTGTATAGTTGATTACCCTGCAAACATCCTGCAAACAGTAACATGGTGAGTAGTGTGGGTCGAAAGAGTAAATTTTTTCCACGAGGCCTTAAAGTTTATGCCTGCTGTGAGTAATGTATTCTGAAATTTTTATTTCCATTAAAAAAATGCAACTACCGCTAGCGTATTTAAATATTATACAATGAAAAGCGCAACATTTGTTTTATACCTAATACATTTATATATTTAGATGAATTTTGCCTATTAATATTTGTAGTCTATATTATTTCGATCTTATTCTGAACGATAAAAATGAAGAATTTGATTTTAAAAATTGCACCCTCTTAATCCATGAAAATAGTATTACAAATCTAATGAAATCACACGCTTTTTTACCTTCTAAAAAAAGCCTGAGGTATAGCGGAAAATATGTACTCATGTTTTTCAGAAAAACCTATTTCACGATTTTAATTTATTAAAATATACTCAAATATAGTCCCACATACAACAAACTTTTATGGCACAATTTCAGACAAGTAAAAATAGGCAAAAGCTGTTAAATCTTTAATTTTTTTTTAAAAACATGTATAATAGGGTGGCCCAAAAAATGACATTTGAGAAATTTCAACGGGCACGTTGACCAAATCGTTCTCTTAGGCAAATAAATTTACCCATGTTTTTTCATTTGCAAAAAATAAAATATTTTTAGCCGTTGTTCTGGGGCTTCAAAGTTTCCTAGTTTAAAATAGAGAAGTCCTAAAACCAGCTACAGGTTCGACCCGAAAGCAGTTATAGATTTATGAATTTATTATTACTGTGCCTTTCTACTCATTTTTAGTGACCGTCTTTTGGGACCCAGCAAATACGTTGCACAATGAAAGGCCTGACCGAGGGTCAACTTTTTTTGCAGCCGTCCACCTGCAGTCCCTTCAGCCGAGGCTTACACTAAGCCTCCAAATATGGCCGTTTTATGCGATTTTTGATATGCCTAAAACTTTTGCAAAACCTTTCGGAGATATAAAAATTCGATAAATACAATATTCACTGATAAGACATTGAACATATACAATTTCAAATAAATTGACTTATAATTTCTTGACCAAAATCGAAGAAGTAAAAATTGGAAACATTTTACATGCTAAACTCCATAAGACATATAAAAATGGCTAGAGCAACGGCTAAAATTTTTTTTTCAAATAAAAAACATGGGTAAATTTATTTGCCTAAGAGAACGATTTGGTCAACGTGCCCGTTGAAATTTCTCAAATGTCATTTTTTGGGCCACCCTAATGTATAATCATTTTCCGTTATAACTCAGTGAAAATCGAAGCTTTTTTAATTTGTTTGTCTCATTTCAAAGGCTATGATTGTCCCAAAAACATGTGCTTTTAATCGATCTTTATTACTATTTGCATGGATTTTAAAGGTATCTAAAACGAATAAAATCATAAATTTGTGACATTTTTATTCAAAATTCGTAAAAATTTATAAATGTATTAGGTGCAAAACCAATTTTACGCTCTTCGTTGTTTAAAACTTCAATAGACTTGTCATGGCTGGATTATTTTTTATCATACTTAAATGTTCAGGATCAACTACGTGTAGCTTACACAAACTTTTAGGACATAAGGACTTTTGCAATTCAAAACATCTGCGGCATAGTTACAGAAAACATTACTCAGCTGTAACAAGTTGTACGTAACAGTTACATGCGAATGACTATTACTGAACGGTTTCATTTCAGAGTTCTGGGAGAATTACGTATCTTCTTTGTAACATTGTTCTGTACAACTATGACCTTTTTGTTATGGAACAATTACAGAACAGTTTTGCTGGATAGGGGTACATAATATTAAATTATGTGGGACATGAAACATTCAAAAGTTATTTTATTCGTGCATTTCCGTTTAATATATTAAAGTTTATAAATGATCGGCGAATTGTGATAGAAAACTTATATGCAAAGTTCTTTTACTGTATTATTTAACTTTTTATTGTGAATGTCCTTTCTTCGAACGTTTTAGTGTTTGGAATAATGATCTCGTAAACTAGTTTATATATTTTTACATAACTCTAAATTTGTTAGTTTATACATTAGAATTAAGGTGAAACAGATAAGAATACATAATTATTTTCAGACCAGCTTATACAATTTAATGCCTTGTCAACTTGAACAACACACATGAGACACTTTTATATTGATTAATGATCATTTCAAGAATAATTTATATAACGGTTTGATTGTATGCATTGTTAGTATTGTATTCCGAAAATTCTAAAATCGATGTTTTATTGTAGTTTTTCTATTATTTTTTATGAATAAACTTTTTACATTTTTTAAATGTTTGTGTGTGTTTTTATTCTTTCTCTACCTAATTTATTTTCCTTAAAAAATGCCAGTTCATTTTTATTTTTTAATGCTATAAAAATACCTAATAATTAAAATAATAATTAAAGAAAAACTTAAAGGCTGTATATTTCTTGTATAAAAGAACATACATCAACACAAAAACACTGATACATTTTAAATCCTAATAAAAATGTAGTAACTTTATATTAGATTAATTAATCATACAAGAAGAACTAATGAAACCTTAAAATACCAATATCATAAAAAGCTAAATTTCATGTTACAGATAATACTATTGTGCAATTTTTTGCCGTAATGATCTTTTATCGATAAATAAAAAATGGACATAACTAGAAAAAGTTTCAATTATATGAACCACATTTCATGTCGATAAGGATAGACTGGCGCCAGAAATAATCAAACGTTTTATTTCGTTTGTAGATAATAGTTATAATATATAGTTGAAGTTACACCTTGAAGACGTGATAATAAATTTGTATTTGAAATTTAGATTCCTCGAACGCAAACTTAATGAATATAAATTGAAATAAAGATTGCGTAAGACTCTTAATCATTTTTTGATCTGTTTTTAATGGCGAGAATTAACGAAACATTTCACATAAGTTACAACGACAATATTTTTCATCCCTATTAAAAATGTTGAGGAGTTTACGTGCACATGTATGCATGCATTTGTATGAATGTTTCTACGTATTAACTTCGGACAATGCATTTGTCCGAATATATATTCTTCTGTCATATATATATAATATTTTTAAATATTATATATCATCAATTCCAAATCCACTTGCAAGTGTTCATAAATTTACAGATGTTATTCCTGGTGTTTTTTTCACGTGAAGATACGCATGTGAATCTACATCTACACCCGTAATTTCTTGCTTATTTTTAGCAGTGTAAATGCAAAGTATAAATGTCGAAACAGCATGAAATTTTGCAGCAAATTTACAGCATCGTTCAAAAAGATTTACGAAATCTAATACGGCTCAAGCCGGCTAACGAAAACTAGCACCGTTCATAAAGCCCAGCGAAAAATAGCAGTAAGTACTCGCCGATGGCTGACGAAAAGAAGCACAAATCGCCGAGCGGTAACGAAGCGTAGCACAACTGGCTAACGCGGACGAAAACTAAAACCACTCGGCGAGCGATGACGAAGCGTAGCACAACTCGCTTAACGCCAACGAAAAGTAACATCACTCGGCGAGCGATAACGAAGCCTAGCACAACCAATACATCGCTGACGAAGAGTAGCATTACTTAAACAGCTTTGGCGAAACTTAACACAGCTAACAAAGGGTAAAATGAGTATGAAAACAGTTTTAATGGTTTTAAAAGCTGTAAAAGGACTGAGCAGGTGTTTGGGGGTTTAATTTACGAGTTGTTTATCTGTAAATTAATGCAATCTAAATTTTATTGGGAAAAGTATATATCTTTAAGACAGGCTCGCCACTTCAAGCAGGAGCTGGCTGCCACGACAAGTGTATGACTGCCACCAAGTTTTTCTGTCATTATTTTCTTCGTTTTCCAGGAATCAAGCGAAGGGTTACGGTAACGTTAAATTACGTCTCGCCGTCATTCACGCCGGGGGGTCTGAACCTTTGTACTCGAATTTACAATAGAATTTATTTACAATTTCATTTTTAATTTACAAAGAGAATCAAATTTGCCTGCAAATTAAATCTCAAATTACAGCTTCAGAAAGGTGGAAAAATTTGGAGAGTTTTGAATTAAAATTCAGAAAGAATAAAGAAAAACAACGGCCGCCAAAATCCCTTCTTCTTTATTTTGAAGAGTGTAAACTCTACTCTATAACAGTGGTCGGCAAACTTTTTGCTTAATTTCCAGGTATGGTCAGGCTCCACCCGACTTAATTTTTCTAATACTTTTAGGTTCATTCATATGTCTTAGTGTGAGTGAGCTTACTCCAGCAAGGGTCTTTTGTCCACAGGCATGTCAAAGTAAGGAAATTTTAAAACTTTTAATTTTTCAACTAACGATTTGAAAATACCATTATCAGCATCTACGACTTTTTCCGATTCCAATGATATATTACTTGCCTAGAAAAGTTAAATATTTGAAGGAGTATAATATCAAGAAACATCAGCTTTACACTCAATTTAATGCTAAATACTTCTCAAATTGTCAACCTTTATAGGCAAATTACATGTCTTTGGAATCGGAAAAGTACGCAGATTCCAAATATATTACCTTTAAGTCACTGGTTGCAAAATTACGAATTTTTTATTGTTACATTTTTTCCCATTTTCTAACAATGGACCCCTGAGGAAAGGGGTACTCTGGCCAAGCTCGCAGGTACTGCCCTGAAACTAGGTCGTAGGGCAGCCAGGGCAGGCTACCCTACGACCTTCTTTCAGGGCAGTTCCTACGAGCTTGGCCAGACCACTTCTTTCCTCAGGGGTCATTTGTTAGATAATGGGAAAAAATGTGGGACTACAACATTCGTAATTTTGCAGTCAGTGACGTAATAGTAATATATTTGGAATCTGCGTATTTTTCCGATTCCAAAGACATGTAATTTGTCTACAAAGGTTGAAAATTTCATAAGTATTTAGCATTAAATTGTGTGTAAAACTGATGTTTCTTGATATAAAACTCCTTCAAATTTTTAACTTTTCTAGGCAAGTAATATATCACTGAAATCGGAAAAATTCGTAGATGCTCATAATGCTATTTTCAAATCGCTAGTTGAAAAATTAAAAATTTTTTAATTTTCGTACTTTGACATGCCTGTGGATAAAAGACCCTTGCTGGAGTAAGCTCACTCACATCAAGGAACATGGATAGACCAAAAAGCAGTAGAAAAAATTAAGTCGGGTGAAGCCTGACCATACCTGAAAATTAAGCAAAAAATTTGCCGACCTCTGCTCTATAATGGCCATGAAGGGCTAGGAGCCATTCGAACGACACGATTTATTAGGGCCAGTTTGACCTACTATCGCCGAGAAAATTAGAGTCCTCTGGCTCTGACGTTGAATAAGTATGTGAAGAAAAAATGGTAGGTTAATGAAAAAGGTCTCATTTTAAAGGTGCAAATGTTGTACCTTATTGAGCCGGAAGGTAATATTCCAAAAAATTATTTGTAGCTTACAGATCTGAAAATCTGATGAAAGGTAAGGAAATTTGATATCTTTTGAAAACAGTGAACTTTTAAGCATGGTTTTTTATAGAAAAAATAATAGGGAAAATCTGAAAAAATTCATGGTGTTACAATACACATTTCTGAAAAGATTGCCGTCGAAAAATTTACAAAATATAAATAATTGTTCGTTTTTTGTGAATAAATATTCGAGCGTACTATCTTCAGTTCTAATGAAGATAATGGAGTGATTTAAATTGTAGGTAGTTAGTTGAGCTATCTGTAATAATTTACAATTTGAAGGAAGTATGTGCTTCTTGTTGTCTTTGTACAAATTGCGATATTTGAAGTCAGTTTTTTATATAGGAAAGCAAATGTGAGGGCCCAGCGTGGTGTCGTTTTTTCAGGGGATCGGCCTCGGTTTTCCTCAACACAGGGAAAGGGTTTGAAGGCCAAAGTGAGGCTCGGAGGCACAAGTTGGGTAGGTCGAGTTGAGGAAAACCGAGGGCTATCCCCTGAAAAAAGGCATCATGCTGGGCTCTTGCACTTGCTTTCCTACATAAAAAACTGACTTTAAATATCGCAATTTGTTTACAGGTAGTTTTACAGGTAGTTATTACAGGTAGTTCAACTAACTACCTCCATTTTAAATCATTTCATTATCTTCATTAGAACTGAAGATAGTACGGTCGCATATTTATTTACAAAAAACAAACAATTATTTAAATTTTGCAAATTTTTCGACGGCAATCTGTTCAGAAATATTTAGTGTACCACCATGATTTTTTTCAGATTTTTCCTCATATTTTTTCAATAACAAACTATGCTTCAAAGTTCACTGTTTTTAAAAACTATCAGATTTCCTCACTTTTCATCGTATTTTCAGATCTGTAAGCTACAAATAATTTTTTGGAATATTACTTTTCGGCTCATTAACGTACAACATTTGCATCTTTAAAACGATACCTCTTTCATTAACCTACCATTTTTTCTTCACATACTTATTCAACGTCAAAGCCAGAGGACTCGAATTTTCTCGCCGATAGTAATCTCTTGGCTGCTGGTATTGATAAGAGATTTTGACAATACTTTATTACATGAATTTGAATTAATTAATTTTCTAAGCAACAGCGATTCTTGCTACTCTTCATCAGCGCTTGGTTTGTCGTCAGGTGTGAATTTAATATAGGGTGTTACGCGGGCCATGGCCCAGGGCGGCAAAAATTTAGCGGCGGCAAATTTTGGAATATTACTTTCTTTTACAGAGAAAACGATACAAAAAAAGGCGGCATTTTACGAATAACCAAGGACGACGAATTCCCTAATGCGGGCCTGCTTGTCATGCTACTTTTCGTCAGGTATTTGGGAGTGGTGTTACGCTTCACCATTGCTTTGCGAGTGGTGTTAGTTTTCGCCAGCGCTCTACGGGGCGTGCTTTTCTTCGTGAGCACTGAATAAACTGTCTACGAACGGTGCTACTTTTCTTTGGCGTTTTGACAGCACCCGCGGGTAGTGCTTAGCTTCGCGAGTGCTCGAGGAGTGGTGCTACTTCGCTAGGTGCGTCGAACGGTGTTTGTGTTCGTCAAGCGCTGAGCGGTGCTAGTCTTCGCACAGACCATCGATATTTAGTCGTAGTCAAAATGAAGTGGTCCAAAATTTGGTCTTTTTACGTACACTACTACCTTCAAATTAGTTAGTGTAAGTTTTCCGAGGTGAATTGTTTAAAACAAGTTCAATTTAAAAAGAAATTGTTTTTCTTTTGAAAAATGGATGTTTTTATCGTATTTTATAATTATGTAGAAGAACACGGGGATGAACATTCTGTTGGTCGAATTTGCAGTTTTACACTCGTGTGTGCTTCATTCAACTCACGCAGCAGCCCGGGATATAAAAATTATTTGAAAACATATTATCTGAACATAAAAATAAAAATTTATTTTTTGAAA
This sequence comes from Belonocnema kinseyi, assembly GCF_010883055.1. Classification (NCBI taxonomy): domain Eukaryota; kingdom Metazoa; phylum Arthropoda; class Insecta; order Hymenoptera; family Cynipidae; genus Belonocnema; species Belonocnema kinseyi. The sequence goes on from NC_046658.1 coordinate 41,480,398, forward strand.
AAAGTGCACTTTATTTTTTTTTTAATAGCTTTTTTATCCTCTTTTAAATTATCTAGAAGAGATTGTGATATGGAAATACTGTATTGATGAAATTGGATGTTTTACACTCGAGGATACCACATTCAATTCATGCAGTCGAATTTAACCAATAAAATATTTACATCTCATCTTTTTTTCTTCTGCATGATTTAAAGGTGGATAAAAAATGTTTATACAACAAATTTATAAAAAATATTTTAGTAAACTTCAAGTACGTTAAAAAAGGTTTCCAAAACACTAATAAAACTGTAATTTGATTAATCTAACAAGGGGAGTGCACATAGTGTGGGATACGGATTTTAATAATATTTGTGGGCGAAGAGGACCTGATATCAAATTAAAAAATCTGAAACCATTTTCTTTGATAATTAGCAATTTACGAGAAAAAAAAGATAAAAAGAAATCCGTGCTGAATAACTTAAAACTCTCAAACGAAAATTTATTGATTCTGGCATAAATATATGTTTATCGTTAAGTTGATGTCTGTAATATATAAAAATCATTTTTAACCAAGAGGCATTATTATTTTTTAATTTTTCGCCTACGTGAGAAGGCGAACGTATGGCCACAGATTTTTTAGCCTAGCCCTAGAACCTAGACCACTGCTCTATCGCAGGTAACTCGAACATTCTGCAACTCGGCCGATAGTTCTTTAGCACGGATTTTATTTAACACTTCCCCTGTAAACGGCTTTCTATATAATCAGACGGTTTGAGCTTTTTTCATTCCGTATTGGGCCCTCTTCAGCTACAAAAAATTATTAAAATCTGTCTCTCTGTTAGGCGTATTCCTCTTGTAAGGTCTAAGAGAAGTTACACTAACTTGAAGGTAACAGTGTACGTGAAAAAACCAAAATTTTAGACCCCTGTATTTTAAGAACCGCTAAATATTTAGGGATATGGATTAGTGATCGAATGTAGGTCCACTAGAACTATGAGTTAGAGAAGTTTCAAATCAATATTGCTGAGCAATATTGTAGTGCAACATTGCAGTAATATTGATATTCAACATCGTGCAGCTACATTATCATGACAAATTATACCAACCTTATTATACAGTGTTCTATCAAGATTGTAGCAACAGTGTCATGTAATGTTCACATTTAACATTGTAGAAATAACTCCGTGTGACATTAAAGCAACAGTGCCGTGCAACATCATTAGCAACCTTGCGACAACATTGTCCCTCAATATTCACATGCAACCTTATAGAAATGGTATCGTGTAGCAACCTCAGTTCTAAACATTGTATCAGCGTTTTCATGTAACATTGTTCTGCATCATTTGCATACAAAATAACGTGTTGTTAAGGAATTAATGTAATGAATACGCATTTTATCGAAGTTATAACAGTTTGCAATCTTGATCTGAACTGGAAATGAAACTTAGAATTTGTTTTATTTGTAGGTCGTGCTGGTATTGAACCATGCAGATATGAATAATGGAGATGCAGCGCTGATGAAGGCGATGTCCCACCGGTCAAACATCAACGATGCAATGAAAGTGAATATACCAACATGGAGTGAATTTGCATCGTGGCAGCATCTTTCTAATGATGCACCTTATTGGTGAATCCCCCTATGCCATATGATCGATATCTTCACGATTATCTAAGACGCATCGAAATATTTTAATCGATTATTGCCTTCAATCATGCAACCGGTGAATAAAATCAGGGATGCGCGGATGGTTAGAAAAAAGGTATCTGGTACCGAGTTGCCTCGAAATGTGTACGGGAATCGATTCAGGACTTCAGTAAAGGAGAGAAGATACCTATAATATAGAAGCAAGAACCGATAAAAAGGGGGAAGTACAAAAATGACTTTGTGTTTAAAGAGGCGACTATGAGGGCTCCTAAGAATTTCCAAAATATTAGGAATTTCACTGGCTGTGGTTCAAAATCCAAAAGCAAGGAGCCTTAAAGTAAATAAGGTCAGTTTTGCACAAAATTTTAATATTTAGAATTTTATATGACATATGTATTATAATAATAAGTTTGTGGGTGTAATAGATTAGATGCATTAACCAATTTCAGTCTTTTTGCTCCATCATAAAGGAAGCTTTGTAAAATATTTAATTAAACGTTTCTCACTTGATAATTATCTAATTATAATACAACATTCTAAGGCATAATTGTCCGGGTGTGTGTATGTGTGTTTATTTTGCACGTTTTTGTTAACGCGTTTGTAGAAAAATGGATAGATTTCGGAGTTCTTATTTTCACCATTCGTTGTGATGTTTTCAAAATGGGTTTTTTATCATTAAACTTTTCATTAACATAATTTAAAGTTAATGTTACAATATAAAAAATTTATTGGCTCGAGATGATTCGGATAACTCATAATATTAGTACATTTTGTTTAAATTAAGGGAGTTATGGTTATGTATAATATTTGAAAAATCAGTCTTATAGTAAAATTGTTTTCATTGACATAATATAAAATTGATATAAGGATAAAAAAGAATCCTAATTCAAGACAAATCGATTGAATAGGGGCGTCTGACAGACTCAAATACCTATATGACCGACCTCACTTTTTCAGTTTACTGAATTTTCTTTGAACTCAAGAACTTTTTTTTCTAAATAATATATCGGACTGAAACCTTGGCAAATGTATCAGAATACCATAAACTACGTTTATGCACTTCATTTGAGTAGGAATTTCGCTAAAAATTATTTTCAAATAAATTTAAACTGGGACCACTTTTTGCAATATTTTCTTTGTACCTTGAATTTTTTATATGTAACATATCGACCTCAAACTTCGAGAAATGCAAGAGCCGACAGTAAATTATGTTTATATACGTTTTAACTTCTCATCAGAGAAGCTATTAGATTTGTCTAAAATTCGACCTCCTCCGTTTTTGTCAAATGTCCAAGTTTTGAGACCCCCTGAATCCAAAAAAACAAGTTTTTACAAATGTGTCTGTCTGTCGGTATGCCTGTCTGTCTATTCGTTCGTGGATGGTTGTGTGTGTTTGTAGATTTTTAGTTTATTAGCACGAAAACTTTCGAAAAAATTGACAGATTGGATTGGCCTTTGGTAAACTCTTTTAGTGTCTTAAAATGAAGGTGAACTTCGTTAGCCAGCCATTTTGGATACATATTTGAAAAGGTAGAGCATTTTCTAAGTTTTTGACACCACTTTTTTCAAGATTTAAAAATTCTATGATTACTCAAAAAGACGAACAATTTGTTCTCAAGACTTTTTTTATAATAAAAAAATTACCGGATTTATAGCATTTACACAATTCTTAAAAATCAAACGAAAATTAACGGCATATTATCAACGGCTGCGCTATAAAATTTAATTAGCTGCACAATTGTGCGATTTCTGAAAAATTGAAAGCTGAAAATATCCGAGAAAGAACGTCAGAAATAGGATAGGCAATTTGCACTGGAGCAAATGCATGTTCCTGTTTTAAAAAACCAACTCATTTGCATAAAAAATTATCAGTATAATACGAGCTCAGATTCAGTGTAAAATTTAATATGTTTTAGGAAATACTTTTAGAATGCAATTTCTTTTAATTTCTCCTCCATATTTATACAATATATTTCCCAATTTTTGGGTCAGAATAGTAATATTTAGGGCCCCTTTTCAAGCGTCAAACAAGTAAATTTAAAAATTGAAGCTATGATGTTGACAGCAGTGGTGATTATGAGTCCCAATGGCAACCAGTTGGAGCGGGGGCGAGAACGGCTACCTCGGTCTACGATATTGAGCCCTTCGAAATTTGTTTTGCTTATCTTACTTTTCCCAACAATATAACAGACCGAGGTAGCCGTTCTAACCAAAAACTTAGGAAATATTTTTTATAACTGTGGAGGAATAATTGAAAGAAGTTTCGTCTCAAAAGCATTCCCTTACGCATATCAAATTGTACACTGAAGTTGAGCGCATTTTATACTGATAATTTTTAACGCAAATGAATTGTCTGATCTATTTTCGCAGGGTTGCCAGATAGGTCAGTTTGAAATCCAAGACAGTTAAAAAAGTACTAAAAAAAGGTCATCAACTTTATTTCGTTTCATGATACGTAAATTAAATTGCGTGCACAGATTGGGGAAAATGAGTCGCGAACTGTTTTCACTGAAAGTCGGTTGCGTTCATCGCTCCATTGGGATTTTATCAAAGGAAATTATTTCGCAATGAGCGTTCAATTCGCAATTGATGTTCATAATCATAAGATTTCTCAAAAAAATTTTATTCTGTAAAAACCAGGACATTTTCACAGTTTTCAAGAGAAAACCAGAACACCAGAGGTGATGGGACAAAAACAGGACATGTCCTGGAAAAACAGGACGTCAGGTAATCCTAATTTCCGACGATCTTTCTCGGATATTTTCAGCTTTTATTTTATTTGTTCATAAACCTAAAAATTATACAGCTAATCCAATTTTATAGCGTAGCCGTTGCCAATACGCCTGTAAAAGTTAAAACCTTTTTTGTGCTTGATAAAATTGTGAACTTTTTTCACATTGTCATGTTCGACCTAAAATAAACCGTTCTCGAAAATAATTTTCAGCGGAATTCCTACTCCAATGAAGTACACAAACGTAATTTATGCTATTTTTATTAAGGGTGTGCTAGGTTACTGGGAATGTGGTAAGGGTGTGTTCCTACCTAGACCTACATTTTTTCAGATGTAGCCTCTATAACAAAGAACGTCACATCCTAAAATTGTTAGGGATGTTTTCCATTGTAGACTAAACTTTTTCTGATATGGCTACTTTAAAAGAACATGCCGGAAAGGTAGTAAGGGTGTGAGATCTTGCTTTGCCCTTTCTTTTCAGACATAGCTTTTAACAAAAAACGCTATCCCCTGTCCCCTAAAATGTCTCTGTCTGTATTTATATTTTTAAATAGTATTTTCTTTAAGTTGTAACCCTTAAATGTCACACGTCAGAAAAATATCATAGATGTCACACGGGGTTCACTGAATCCCAGTGTCGAAAACTGCAAATAACTTCTCGGATTTTGAATATACGTTCTTAAAAATTATTTTTAATGATCCTAAAAGCCTCGAAGACAATATGATTTTGCTCATATAGTAAAATTCAGATATTCATATAGTGAAAAAAATGCAATAAGTCATAAAAGGGAGAAACAGACACTCTGTTTTAGAAATACTATAATATCTTTTTCAGTTTTAATATTTTTGTATAAAATTTTCAGAGCTTCATGTATACTCATTTTATTCACTACAAAAATGATCCAAAAAATAGTGTAAGTGACAAATTCAGAGAATAATATGTAAACAATGTTTGATGTACAAAAAATCGAGGTCTATAAGTTTCAGCCTCATCTTCAACAAGTATCTCTCGGTTGATCCGCCTTCATAAATTATTCGCCATCATGCTGTTTGTAAAGAAAATAGGTTAATGTCGTGCCATACGTCTTTTAAAATTAATTGAATATTAGTATTTACTGTCCGAAATTCAAGAACCTTTGGCAGGGGCGAACGCCCCCATCGCTCTAGCGTGGATCCACGCTTGCCTTAGGTCTCAATTCACTTTGTGTGGCATTTAAAGGTTAACCTTGAAAACGACTTTTTCCCAAAATATCTTGGAAGTATTCGCATTTCGTAACCTTACTATGGCACTTTTCAAAAACAATATACAATTTATTCTTAAGTTTCTACCAAAAACTTATTTTATACTGATATTTCATTGATTCTGAAATGTTCCTTGCAAATTAACCATTGATTGACCAAGATATCCGATCCAGGTAGAAAAATCAATTTTCAGTATAACATTTTCGTGTTTATAGGCGGCTGTGATTGACAAGGGCGAATTTTATATACATACTTATATACAGGGTGGCTAAAAAGTCCCGGGACTGTTGGATATTTCCTCAGTCGAAATATTTGTCAAAAAAGTAAAGGTCATTCCTGAAGTAAATTTCCACGAGGAATTCAATGGTGACCTTTATTTTGACCTTGAAGTTGACCTTCAAGGCTTCTTTATGGTCAACTTTGTTTTTTTAAATGGAAACCCCCTTTCTTTACATCTGCAATCGATAGAGCGGGAAATTTTACGTTCAGATACGTGCCAAAGTCATAGGTCAATTGTAACGTTCAAGGTCAATTAGAGGTTATTTGAAATTAACAAAGTTTTCCAAGAGGTCATTGCAATTCCTAAAATAAATTTCAACGAGAAATTCATTTGTTAGCTCTGTATTGATCTTGGTGATGATCATCAAGGTTTTTTCAAGGTTATTTCAAGGTTTTTTCCAAGCAGTTTACGTTTACGTTTAGTATTACCCAGAAACAACGACGTGGACGTAGTAAATTCTGTTCCCTTTGGGGTGCTTGATTAGCGCGAGTCCCCTTGCCTTTCACGTTTCGGGGTGTTTGCTTAGCATGAGTCCCCTTGCCTCTCACGCTTCAGTGAAGATGTTTGAACTAAAAACCTTGCACTTCTTGAGAAAAAGCTATGCGATTGTAAAAATGAGTTACAGCATTACGAATCATCTCTCTATCAATCAAAGTAGCCTGTTGTAAAATGCGATTCTGCAACATCACGCTCATCACTAGCTCGACGTAAAGTAAGGTGTGGGTTTTCAACAAATGCTTGGGCTATGTCCATCTGCATCTCCTCAGATCCTTCAGATTTTGGCCGACCAGTTCTCTGAAGGTCCTTGATATATCCATGATTCATAAATCGCCTTACAGTTCTTTCAATTGTCGATTTTGAGACAGAATTTAACATTTCTCCATTACGAAAAGTGCGATTAAAAAGCAAACGAACTTGATCATAAGATCGAACTCGATCTCCCCAACCACGCATCATTAATACAGATACCCTCTCTCGTTCCGAAAGTTTAGCTTGCGTTATAATAATCTTTTAGCGAAATATAGTAAGTATGTATTCGTAATACGTAAATTTAGTTTCGATTCGTAATATTCGTATGGAAAAACGGTACAGGACTTATAGTATCGCCTTAGGTATTGACTTAGGTATCGAAAAACGGTATAGGACTGTATAACTCTTCGGGGAGGAACAGAACGCTCACCGGAACAGCTGGAACTTTTAATGAAAAATTTCCTTATGATTTTACAATATTCAAAACGCTGTAACCAAGATCAATACAGAGTTCACCAATGAATTTCTCGTTGAAATTTACTTCAGGAATTACACTGACCTCTTGGAAAACTTTGCTAATTTCAAATAACCTTTAACTGAGCTTGACCGTTACAATTGTACCCTCTATTGTGCCCAGAATACGCAGATTAGAAAAATTTTGGGGAATTTTTTGCTTGTTTTTTTTGCCCCCCCCCCCCACACAACAAAATTAACTATAGTTCCCGCAGGGCACCTTGTAGACATGCTGACAAAACGAAAACAATCATTTTTGTTATACATATAATACGTTATTTTCATCAGAATGTATTCTAATTATGTTAAAATAATATTTATATTTAAAAATATTAAATTTCCAAACATAATTTTTATAGAACATCAGCACTACTTTCACTATTTTAATATAATAAAATTATGTTAATCATATGCGTATTACAAATCTTTAAATTATATTGCCCTTAATTATTCTAACAAATTATATTTTTTAGTGATAAAACAGAGGATAATATAGTTTTTATGAAGTCTTCGTGACTTTACGCAGGGGCATTTTCTCTCAATTGTTTTCAAAATTGATGCGCTTACAATATTCTAAAACAAATTCCTTAAGTGATTTTTCACATTAATTGAAGAATTTTAAGTCGAATTCAAATCAGTCTAAGGTACTATAAAAATAGACGAGTATGGAAGAGTGGGGTACGTGGTCACTTTTAAAATTAAATGTCAAAACTAATTACGATTGAAATGTGATTTTCATTTGTGTATTTTTTTAGGTGAACCTCACATTTTCAGGGAACATATTTTATTACTCCAAAACACGTGAGCCGGAACAAGGAGGGGGGGGGGGCAGCCGCCTCCCTAAATTTGTAGTTGGGACAACCCATGCCCCCCCCCCATGTACCAATTTCTACCATATACGTTAGAAGGAGAGTTGGGTAAATCTACCACAGGGTTCGGATCCAGTCCCTTAATCCTGCCGTCGGGGGCCTATTGTTTCGGCCGAATCGAGCGCTCGCGGTACAGTCTTCTTCAACGAGACGTAAGATTTGTACTGCGAACCCTACACAGTGCCCACCATAAAAATACATTAGGAAGAGAAAGAGAGACACTACTATCGGCGAGAAAACCATAGGCATCTGCCTTTGAAACTTAACAATTCAGTCAAAAAAATGCTAGCGCAACAAAAAAACAATCATTTAAAAGCTGAAAGTGTTCTGCGTTAATGAGCTTGAAGACGTTTATGTAAAAAAATTTTTGTGCTTAGCAGACTGAAAAGTGTAAAAAAGTAAGGATTTTTTGGTACATTTAAGAACAGTCAAGTTTAGAGGATTATTTTTTATACAAGGGGTGATGGAAAAATTTTTTAAAATTCATGAGTATGAGGAAAACTGTTGTAAACCAGTTGCAGTTGAGAAATTTAAAAAATAATAAAGATATCAAAGCGATTCAAACTGCAAAATGTAATTAATAGGCTCTGTATTTATTTTCAATTACCCGGAAGGATATGCTAGTCTTCTTTTTTGTGAAGATCGCCATATTTTTAGACATTTTTTTGTTGGAAAACAAGTGACAGAAAGCAGG
>NC_046658.1:41489200-41491551 GCF_010883055.1 Belonocnema kinseyi
GTTAACAAGCTTATTTACAAATTTGTGTATAATTTTTACAGAAAATTTATCAGCAATATTAAAACTTACTACTATTCGTAAACTGTATACACATGTGAAGCAAAATTAAAAACACTAATTTTTGCGAATACTCATAAGTATCCGAGAATACGAATTTCATTGTTTTTGTACAATAACATTTTTAAACTATGTATTTATCTGCAGGTACAAGCATATTTACAATAAAATGATCGAGATACCTGATTAGAAGTTTACAAGTAATAATTCAACGAAGAGGAATACGGAGGTAGGGAGAAAGAAGGAAAAAAGCGTATTCTTCTATAAAAGGTAATAAATATATGTCATATGCAATTATTTGTCGTCGAGCATCATCTTTATCACAATATTTTTGAAAAAGATATGAAAATATTAAATTATCAGTCTTAAGGCTCCTTTTTAGAAAAAGAATCCGCATTCCAACTCCACCTTTCCTCCTACCTATGCTTACGCATCTATCTTAGTGACAATTTTTTCATCTCCTATTCTCTTTATCTTTATTTGAAACAATCGTCGAATATCACTTCGCATTCTAATGATAAGTTTCCGAAAGTGTTTCTTACATATCAGTCGTGAGTTTGTAATTTTAAAAGTTTATAAATTCGCCGGATGCGTTACTGGGTCTATTTTTCTGAGGATATAATACAAGTCCAAGAACGAGTAGTTGTAAGTCAGGAAGATCAGCTGAAGTAAATCAGCAATGTCTTGGGGGGAATGCGTCAAAAAGCAATTCATTTTCACTGGTTCCACCAGTATAGTTATCTGAAAATGATGCAAGAAAAGTTAAAATTAATAGAATATTCGTGGATTTTAATAAGGAAGAAAATGGGAAAAGTAAGTATAAGAGAGTGGGGTTTCGTGCCTATACGGGGTTCGGTGAGATCTACAAGTTCAGAAGAGTAATTATGAAAAAAAAATAGTTTTGGCGGAAATCGATGACCCGACAGAATTTTGAAAGTAGTGGCACTTTGGAGGAAGTCGATGGCGTGGGTTCGTACCAATGGGGAGAGGGGGGGGGGGCTTCGAGGTGCGATCAGTTGGAGCGTTAGTCGGCAGCGACCGTCTGTGCTTGAAGTGCAAGTTATACGCTTTGAAAAAATGGACATTTTTAAATTCCGTACCCTGAGGATGAAGCAGGTACAAAGTATTCTTTAAATAATTAAAGCATGATAAATGTGTAGAGTAATTTAAAAAAAAAATTTTTATTTTTAAAATTTAAAAAATTTTTGTTGCCACAACGCTATTTGGAGGGGGGGGGGAGAGAACGGAAGAGAAGGGGAGAGGGGGGAGCTGGTTACTGCTAGCTATTTCTTGAAATCTCAAAAACTTTCCAGAGATTCCATTTTAAAACTTCACTAAGATGATAGACTTGACTGAAGATGCTTCGTAAAATGAATTACTAATCTCAAACTGAATTACCTGCCTGTGAAGACCGATATTAGACACGGCCTACACATTTTGATAACGAAGGAATAATTGATTCTTTGAATACATGGAATGAATGATTAAAATACAAAAATTAATCATTTTTCATTTACAAATAATTTAAGTATGACAACGAAAAAAAAGGATTTTTTAACAAACAAAAATAAATTTGCAATAAAAAATACTTTTAGTTTTCACAAGTGATGGATTTTCAACCAAACTGTTCAATGTTCAATCAAAAAAGATGACGAGGCCCCATAATATGTAGTCCTGCACTGTGTCTCTCTTCCTACTATCGGCGAGAAAACTATAGGCATCTGCCTTCGAAGCTTAACAACTCAGTCAAAAAAAAAGCTAGCTTGATAAAAAAACAGTCATTTAAAAGCTGAAAGTGTTCTACGTTAATGAGCTTCAAGACGTTTATGTAAAAAAATTTGTGTGCTTAGCAAACTGAAAAATGTAAAAAAAAGTAAGGTTTTTTGGGTACATTTAAGAACAGTCAAGTTTAGAGCATTATTTCTTATACAAGGGGCGATGGGAAAATTTTGAAAAAATTCATGAGTATGAGGAAAACTGTTGTGAACCAGTTGCAGTTGATAAATTTAAAAAATAATAAAAATTGTTGCTTAAAAGTACAAAAATGTGCAACTATATTATCTTCAGTTCTAATAAAGATATGAAAGCGATTCAAACTGCAAACTGTAATTGATAGGCTCTGTATTTATTTTCAATCGCCCGTAAGGATGTCTTAGTCTTATTTTTTGTGAAAATCGCGATATTTTTAGACATTTTTTTGTTGGAAAACAAGTGACAGAAAGCAGGGGGGCCCTTTTTTTTACTGCCGACCGCTGGTGCCTTTCTTTGACCCGTGGCCAGGTGCCATCCAAGCA
>NC_046658.1:41491651-41498387 GCF_010883055.1 Belonocnema kinseyi
TATTAAATCATATTGTAATTGATACAATAAAAAAGGAGAAGAGGTGGACTTTTCACGAATCTGCCTCGCAATTTTTTAAAAAGTAAAAGTCTATTTCATTTTATTTTCAATTTTACGATTAAAGTTTGCGTTACAATTGTAATACATGCAATACAAATTAGTCATGGTAGACGGTGTGCACCTACAAAAGAGGGTTTCGTATTAAAATATATTATCAGAAATATTTAACTATAATATTTTCATTTAATTTCAAAAACGTATTAATTGTAATAGATTTATAATAAAACCATCAAAACATACCTCAATTGTGACCTTTTTATTGAAATATTAATATTCTTGAAATTCTATACAATATTTTATTGTTTAAAATTTTACATATCGTTCTTAGGATTTATTCTGTAGCCTTCATCATATTAACCATTTTAATTTTTATCTGGACATTTATCTGGAGTTGTATCTGCTACTTGAACTTAGGTCGAAACTTTAAGGGTCAAAACATCATTTTTAAACAACAAATCCCAGCTCCTAATACCCAAAGTCCAGATGTCAAGCCATTTCAAGCGCCGATAAAACTCGGATGGGTAACCATCTGTTCAGTAAAACCAGGTTGTGTATTCACTGCGTTTTAACGAATTTCAAGTGTGAGGTTGGACGCCGAAAATGATGTGTGAATTCGATGTTTGTGGTCAAATCCCTGCCTTCAAACTCGACTTTCGAAAAACCGGCTAAACTCGAAAGATAGTTTTCACAACCAGTTATCACTGGTTGTGATTAAATTCATACAGTGATAAATCTCCCGTAGTAAAGAAAAATGTTCATATGTCCATACCCTAGTATCCACTTGGTAAGAAGATATGCGTTGACATGGATTAAAATGACATTCATTTGATTTCAAAGTGTTCTGAATTTTGTCGTAGGAGGAATTGCGGACTTTTATACACTTTGAGTCAAATAGAATTATTCTGGATTAAAATGTTGACAATTATACTTTACGACAGGAGTTAAATTAACTTCAAAATTTGACCTCGCCTCACAGCATTAAATAAAATTAACTTGCATTCAGTTTCTATCCAACTCGACAGAATTAAAATGAATGTATTTATTGTCACCCAGGAAAAAAGAATCCATTGAAAAGACGAAATTGTGAATTGCGTATCTGTCATTTGCAGATTCAGAAAGTTAAACAGAATCGGTTTGCGACTATGTGAATCGGTCATTTTCTATAGCAGCTTCGACTCTGCCATGTACTGCAATGACCATTTCAAGCAAGTTTATATTAAATCGGTTTCCTTTTTTACATTCTCATAGAGAAGGTATTAGATTTGTGTAAAATTGGACCCCCCCCCCAGTTTTTGTCAAATTTCCACGTTTTGAGACCCCCCGAATGTGATTGCCATGAGTCGCGTGCCGTAAGTGCGCTTAAACTCTCTTTTAACGAAAGAGAATTCACAATTACAAAATTACAGTGGTGGACGTTTTAAGTCTTAATTTAAAAATGTTTGTGCAAGAATGTGCGAAAATATAAAGACTGAGTTCGCAGCGCGAGGTAAATACAACATCGAGCGCGAAGCGCGAGAACCAACAGTTGCGCGTCCTAGGCGCGCTCAAACAAGGCGAGCGAAGCGAGCCGCGCGCGTGGCGCGCGACGTGAGTGCGCCTGCGTGGCGGGCAGTTTTTTTTTAATGAGACCCACTTTTTTGGGGTTAAGCTGCCATATTTCACACGATTTTTTATATTTATAAATTATCGAAAGATTAAAAGAAATCATGCGCGGATCTACTAGATTCCTTTTGCTATTTCAGTTATTAGTCTTTTACGGCATATAAGTTAGTCAACAAAATTATAACGACTAAAAGTCTTTAAAAAACATATTGCCCGCCCGACCGTCTGGCGACCAGCGAAAGCTATACTCGACAATAAGCGTAGAATAGAGAAAAATTAATGTTTTCAGACTTCAGCGCAAAATTGAAGATTATTCTATTATTTTCAATGCGCGATTTTTCCATTTGCCTAAAATGCCACAATAAGAATAAAATACCTCCTAAACTTATTCACTTATATATCTATAGCGACCGCCACACAGTTTTCTATTCTCCCAAAGAGAACATGTTTTCAATATATTTAATTCCCTCTAATTGTACAGGTAACGCACCTCACAGATATATTTTTTATTCCTCAGAAATGGTCATATTTTGATTTTATTTAATTCCTTCTAATAAGTTCACAAAATATGTGTAATAAGTTGTTTTAATTCCTTCATGCGGAAAGTAAATTCTGAAATTTTAATTCTCACCAATTCAACTCTGCCTCTCTAGAGCTAAAATGATTTAAATTCATACATTTGCATAGATTTCTTTATTTCATTTTTTAAGACGTTTAAATAAATTATCAAAATATAAATAAATATAAATTTGAATATTTTTTGAATTTATGAGTTATAAAAAGATTTAATAATGAAAAATAGGTTAAATAAATGCTTTCGTTAAATTTTACTAAGTCGATTGAGAGGAATAGGATTTTCACTTTTTCTGTTCCCGTTGGATGATTTTTAGACGGAGGAAAAACGCGTATTCATAGGAATACAAATTCTTAATTTTTCTGAATTCAACGCTTGTTACAGGGGGGGGGGGCAAATTTTGCCCTATGTTTACCTCACCGGAAGAGTGTTTCGCACATATTTTTCGATAGTTTTTATACAAGAACGAACCGATTGTTTAGCAACAAAAACTATTTTCAACCGGCTGTTGATAGTGTTCATTTTGTCGAGACGGCCATTTTGGGATTTACAAGGACGCGCAGGAAATTATGGGAAATTATAGTTGAATCTGCCCAGATAACAATTCGTGCGCGCATGTCACGCGCACGTCTATGCGCGCATGACATGCATGCAAAAATTCACCATGTTCGCCCACATTTTGTGATTGTAACTGAAGTGCGTGTACAAGGTGTGGCACAATGCGAGCATGTTTACAATCACCCTGTGACGAAATTTTTCGGCGCGTACATGCGCGCAACATGAGTACTTAGTGGGCACACAAAACGTTTAATTTATAAATTAACAAAATATATTATTTAATTCTTACAAAAGCTATAAATTGCCTATTTAACTGCGTGGAACTAGCCGGCTAGTCCAGTCAGTGATCCCATATCTGAAACGAGACGTAGTCCAAAACTATCACAGGTCTATGTCCGTGTAAATATAGTAGGAGACGATGTACATGACTGTGTTTCGCGCGCAACCCATTTCTCCTCTTCTGAATTTGAAAACTCGAAGGTGCACGATTGCCGGTCGGAACACTTCGGCGGCTCTTTTTATATCTCAATCTGCTAACTGCTTGAAAATAAAATCAAGAGTTTAGGATTTTAATATTTACCGGTTTCGATGCTGGCGATTCTCATGATTTGAATACTTCGCGCGCGTCTAATTTATATCTTGATCCGCATTTGAAAGAAATTAAAGAAATTGGCGATTTTTGAATTCATTTCGTTTGGATAAAAACTCCATTATTTGTTTGAAAAATAGATTATTTTGTTGAAAGTCTAACTATTTTCTAAAAAAAATTCCTCTTTTCTATCAAAAGTTCAACTACTTTGTTAAAATGTATATTTTTTTTCTTTGAAGGTTCATCTCTTTCGTTGAAAATACATTTTTCAAACTGAAAATTTAAAAAATTTAACTATTTGGTTGAAAGTTCAAGTCTTTGATTGAAAACTCATATTTTTCGCTTAAAAAATTCAACGTTTTGTAGATAATTGGTCTTTTTGACTTTAAAATTAAATGATTTCGTTGAAAATTCATGTATTTTGTTTAAAATTTGTCTGTTTTGTAGATCATTAATTTTCTTGGTCGAAAATTCATCTTATTGGTTGACAATTCAACAACTTTGTTGAAAATTCATTTTTCCTGTTAAAAATTATTTATCTTTATCTGAAAATGTAACTATTATATGATTGATTAGAAATTAATCGTATATATTGGTTAAGTTGAAAAATCTTTTTTTACATAAAAAACATTAATCTTCTTGGTCGAAAATTCACATTTTCCCTTGCAAATTTAACAATTTTGTTGAAAATTCGTTTTTTTTCTTGTTCAATTCCACTTTTTATCACAGTTTTCATGTGGAATTTGAACTATTCTATTTTTGGTTGAAATTTTCTCCTGTACATTGTACAGGGGTTTTCAATAGGCACGATACAAAAGTAGACCGATAGTGAACGCAAACGACGCAATTTTTTTCCCGCTCTTTTGACATTTCTTTTCAGTCAGGTTTGCCATTTCATCATGGAACGATATACGATCCAACAAAGAGTCGAAATTATTAAAATTTACTATCGAAATTCGGAGTCAGTGGCCTCAACTTTAAGAGCGCTACGTCCAATTTATGGTCGTCATAATCGTCCTGCCAGATCAACAATTGAACGTCTAGTGGAAAAATTTGAATCCACAGGTACAGTGCAAAATGTTCCCGTGCCATTGAGACAAAGAAGTGCCCGTAGTGTCAAGAATATCGCTGATGCTAGCGCATCAATTGAGGAAGACCCAAATCAGTATCTCACACGTCGTTCTCAAGCGTTGGGCTTATCGGTGACGTCGTTGTGGCGTATTTTGCGAAAAGATCTTGGCCTACATCCTTACAAGATCAAATTGATGCAACAACTGAAGCCGCTTGACCACCAGAAGCGACGTATGTTCGTGAATTGGGCTGAGCAACAACTTGAAAATGATCCGGATTTTCATCGAAAAGTCATCTTCAGCGATGAGGCTCATTTCTGGCTGAATGGCTTCGTCGATAAGCAAAATATTCGTTATTGGTCAGGTAGCAATCCACACGAACTCCATGAGTCAACATTACATCCTGAAAAAATTACGGTTTGGTGCGGTTTATGGGCCGGCGGCGTCATTGGGCCGTACTTCTTCCGTGATGATCAAGACCAGCACGTTACTGTGAATGGAATCGCTACCGCTCAATGATAACCGAATATTTAATTGAATGATATGGACTTGGACAATATGTGGTTTCAACAGGACGGCGCCACAAGCCACACAGCGAAAGTCACAATCGATTTATTGAAAACCAAGTTTGGTGAGCCTGTTATCTCACGAAACGGCCCAGTCAATTGGCCGCCTCGGTCGTGCGATTTGACGCCGTTAGACTATTTCCTGTGGGGCTACGTCAAGTCTATGGTCTATGCCAACAAGCCAGCGACGATTGATGAACTGCGTACGAATATCGAACGTGAAATTGCAGCAGTATCGGTCGAATTATGCTTCAAAACCGTCGAAAATTGTGTTCAGCGTCTGGACTTCTGCAAGCGTGCCCATGGTGGCCATGCAAAAGAAATCGAGTTCCGTACATAATGGCATCGAATGTACTTTCACATGAATAAAGAATTTCATTTATATCCAAAACCGTTTCTTTTTATTTAAAAAAACTTTTGTAGCGCTCTTATTAAAAAACCCTTTATTAGTTAAAACACGAATTATTTGATAAAAAATTAATTTATTTGTTCTCGATTATGATATTTTTTTTAATTGAAAGAATTTTTAAATAAAAGTTTTTAAATTGAATGTAAGGTATTAAAAATGGAAATATAATTGATTTTACAAGATGATTCTGAATCCGTTGAAAATTATAGAATTGATAGATATTAGTTTTTAAAATTATTTTTAATGATGACTTCAAATATTATTTCAGTCTAAAAAATTTTCATTTTTAACCCATTCAATTTGAAATTTTTTAATGAAAAAAAAAACAAGAAAATTTCGTTAATTATTAACAATATTTAACCGTTCATGTAAAACAATCCATTATAAACAACTATTAAAAACTATAAAAATTTGAACAGAATGGTTCAAAATAGAAAGCCTTCAATTGTTAAAATTGTAATGAGGTAAATTTTAACTTTGAACGCTATAATTTTAATTTAAAAAAAGATTCAAAATTAATTTAAAACTTGAAATTATTTCAAATAATTTGAAAGACGATGTAAATTTTGCAGATTAAAAAAAAATTAAGCTGTTTGAAAATTATAAAATATTTAAAAAGAATAACAAAAATGGTTGTGATTGTTAAGAAAATTGAAAATGATTTTTTATTTTGAAAAATTAATTTTAAGTAAGTATTTGAAAAGATTTTAAAAATATATAAAAAAGAATCAGGACGATTTTATAGATAGTTACATTTTCAGATAAAGATCAATAATGTTTAACAAAAAAAATGAATTTTCAACAAAGTTGTTAAAATGTAAATCAATAAGATGCATTTTTGAACAAGAAAATTAATGATCTACAAAAAAAAAGACAAATTTAAAGAAAATACATGAATTTTCAACGAAATTATTTAATTTTGAAGTGAAAAAGACGAATTATCTACAAAAAGTTAAATTTTTTAAGCGAAAAATATGAGTTTTCAATCAAAGAGTTGAACTTTAAACCAAAAAGTTAAATTTGTTAAATTTTGAGTTTCAAAAATGTATTTTTAACGAAAGAGATGAACCTTTAAAGAAATCAAAAATACATTTTAACAAAGTAGTTGAAGTTTTGATAGAAAAGAAGACTTTTTTTACAAAATAGTTACACTTTCAACAAAATAATTTATTTTTAAACCAAATAATGGAGTTTTTATCCAGACGAGATGAATTCCAAAATCGCCAATTTCTTTAATTTGATTAAAATGCGGATCAAAATGTAAATAAGACTATTATAATGTAAAATAATTATAATATTATCATTAAT
>NC_046658.1:41498487-41513984 GCF_010883055.1 Belonocnema kinseyi
GATATTTATATCATTTATATTTTATACTTGAAATAACGTAACCTCAAAGTATACGCATATAAAGAGGCACGCGAAGTATTCAAATCATGAGAATCGCCAGCATCGAAATCTGGAAATATTAAAATCCCAATCTCTTGATTTTATTTTAAAGCAGTTAGCAGATAGAGATATAAATAGAATCGCCGAAGTGTTCCGACCGGCAATCGTGCACCTTCGAGTTTTCAAATTCAGAAGAGGAGAAATGGGTTGCGCGCGCAACCCAGTCATGTACATCGTCTCCTACTATATTTCACACGGACAAGACCTCTGATAGTATTGCAGTGAACGTAGTTTCAAATCTGGGATCACTGAGTTCAGTGCCTTTTTCAACATTGAAACACGTTGATGTGTGCCTATTCTATTTTTGTAAGAATCATGAAGTACTACAAGGAGACCGCACGCCATGTATTTCGACTGGCGCCAGCTCGCGATCGCCTGTCCTCGGAAGTTAATGCCTTCCCGGATCAAAGCTTCCCTTCAGTGAAAATATAAAATTAGAAATTGTCTGCTATGGAGTATCGAGTGTGTTTATGGGTTAAGTTTGGTTATGTCAAGTGCCAGTTGGTGTCATGAACGCAGTAATAATGCTTGTATAATTTATACAATTATATGATTAATGCCATTAAAACAAGAGGAGAAATATAAAAACAATAGAACGCAAGTATAGATATTGAGGATTTTGCGTATAATACCTCTCTCTTTCTGTGTTGTACTACCTGAATCACAGCCCTTACAAAAACAACGCGACATTATTGTATCACTTATTATATAGGTTTTTAGCACTTGCAATTGCAAAATGGCATTAATTGGTTATATTTATACCAGTACTAAATTTACATTACAGTCGATCGCGATTGTGGGCTTATTTCCACGATCCCCGCTATAGACGTGCTATTTTGTTAATAAATTCCGATACATTTATTTAATTCAACCCTTTTATTTACCTCCTTTAATATAAATAAATAATTTTAAGGTAGTCAGCCCACGCGCACCGAGTGTTTGGTTCGTGCACGCACGCGCGTGCCTCGCATGGTGTGCGTCGCATATGCGCCTCCATGGAAGGCGCATCTGAGTGCTGGTCGGAACGCACGTTGTGCTGATTAAACCGCACACATGCCTCCACAGTGCGCGCATCCTGCCCACCAATTGTTGTCTAGGTGCCGTCAACAGAGAGCTGTGTGTTTCCAGAACATTGATTCAGACTATGGCAGGCACATCGTTCCTCGGCCGTCGTGCGCGTAGCGGTCTTCAAGAGCGTTTACACGCGCGATTGCAGAGCGACACATTGTACCCGCACTTCAGTCTGCCGCTCCTTCATACCAACCATACGACGCTTTACCGCCGGCACGCCGTCTGCCGTCCGTTGGTCCGGTAATGTGCCAAGCACGTTTGTTATCTGTGTAATGACAGGAAATGACAATGCCATCCTTCTTATCGGGTGGCGAAAAATGCAGCCCTATAGCATCTCGAGTAATACGGGTGGGAAATGAGACATCATAATTAGTACCAGAAACATGGCTAAAGCTACTCCGAATATGTATGTTTTAATGGGGTTTCATTGAAGGGTACAGTACAATAGGATACATACGATAAGCTTCGTACAGTTGGACCCTTACTTAAAGTGTTCACACAAGAAAATACGTGTGCAGTATGCTGGAAACGGCTCACGCACGATCTGTCCGTGCACACACACACAGGCCGCCAACCAATCGCGTGAGATCTGTCGCACTGCAGCGGTACGAGCTAGTTATGTACCGTTCATCTATCGGTCCGACACTCGAAACAAATTCGCAACGTCGAAAACTTTTGCGTCTCGAGCGGCGGTCCGATATGTGAACGTACATAGCTAGCCCGCACCGCAGTAACGCGACAGATCGCGCATGATTGGTTGGTACTCTATGTGCGTACACGGCCGGCTCGTGCGTGAGCTGTTTCCAGCATACTGCACACGTCTTTTCTTGTGCGAACACCTTTAGCCAACTCAACAAAATCTCGGCTTGCCAGCATCAGGCTCAGTCCATCGCGAGCCAGATTTAAAATTCTGTTTTTCTGATATCACTTCAGCTGGTCCGTCAACACTGTTGTACAAAGTATCTTGCGTAAATTTCCCGTCCTTGCTTATCTTCTAATATAAAAGCAGCAGGAATGGACGATGTACACGTTCCGGTTGCGTCGGGATTGGTTCCTTTAAGGAACCATAATCGTAGTTTCTGGAGACTACAACTTCTCTATTATGCGGCCTCAATTCATAAGGCCCAAATGCAATGGACGGACAACGAACGAAATTTTTATTCTTTCTGCCCGGGACTGCAAAACCTTGAACACAGAAAACGAAGTAGATTTTACGCAAATTTATATTATATCGAACTTCATATTTTCATTTTGTATTAAAATAATAATATATTATAATTTTAATGCATGTATACATGCATTTAAAAATAGAGAATGAGGAACCCTTGCTAAAGTTTTGAAGAGAAAAATGTCTATCTGAAGACTTATATTTAAACTTAGAAGTACGTGTGTAGATTCTTAAACGAAAAATGTTACTTCAAATCAGAATTTTCGAACAGAACAGCTGCTCAATAAAAAAATTTCCTTCCTATATAGAATATGATACTTTTTTAAAGCTTCATCCATAACACACAATGTTGTAGAAATATTGCTAGAATATTTATTTGAAACATTGGCAACATTACAAACGAATATTGCTGCAACGTTCAAGAAACATTTAAATGTCCTAACCAGGCAATATTGGTCAGAAATACTTCTGCAACATTTGTAAAGAATATTGAAAGTTTCTTTCTAAATTTATTTTTTGGTTATATTATTTTGAATTAATTAGACACCTACCATTAACTTATAAGACCTTCTTTTAAATTAAATAACAGAAAGCCACGTATTTATATCTTTATTTGTAATTCTATTTACATCCCTACTGAAAATTCCTATATAGGTTCCTATATAGGTTCCTATATAGGAACCTATGTGTTTACCTATAGGTGCCACCTATAGGAAATGACGTAGGATCCTATAAAGGATCCTATATAGGTTCTTGTATAGGATCCTATATAGGATCCTGTATATGTTTCTGCATGGGACCATATCCAGTTGCGCAGCACTATTTTATAGCACTTACGGCTGCGCAGAAGTTTTTTTGGTCCTCCAGGAGCACCTAGAGACATACGTACTATTGGGTACCATGAAGTATCCATCATCCATGAATTATTATTAACCATGAAGTATCCATCAGTTAGGCACTATCAGGTACCTTATTAGGGAGTGTCCTATACAGGCACCCTATGTAGGATTCCTATATAGGATCCTATATAGAAATTTTTTAGTAGGGATATAAACTAAAAATAACAACAGTTTTTGGTCGATTCAGAAGAAGATTATTCTTCTGAACTTATGTACTTTTAAGACAGGCAAATTTTCCGAAAAATATTGTGTCCAATGGCTATTGTGATCAAGGATTCCATAAGCCATATATTTTAAATTTTTGAACTCTTCCTCTTAAACCCTATAAAATAATTACAAATATTATTAAAAAATATACTTCATGAGATATCCTAAACTGGTGAACATAGTAAGTTTATATTGTCGTATAGTCTATAAAATAATCAATTAAAAACTATTGCTATAAATATAAAGCTAAGTAACTTAGATATATCTTGAAAGAAACTAAAGATTGGATTTGACAAACGGAGGATAAATTATTGAACTTTCTTGCTTGCCTGTATGAAAATTCTGATTCTGCTAGAGGCAATATCGTTGCTCTAGGAAACAGTCTTACTGTCGTAAGAAAGTTGTTTAATGTAGAAATCAAAATTTTCTTAAATAATATTTTCGGCATTGTAACAGGTTATCAACCGGTTAAAACACGTATCATCTTTTATCTGTGAAGTGCATAGTCCTACGCACTATTTATCAATGGAATATTTTCTTAATTTCGAAGACCATCTTTAGTGACAAATATTTCTGATTACTATGTATTTTATGGGTTATTGTTGGTTATTAATAAATTAATGTCAAAAATTATCACTTTAAATTACAACACGTCAAACGCTATTCATATGTTCGACTTCTCCCTAACGCAGAAAGAGCAAATGAGACTCTTCAGTTTTTAAATCTAATTCTCTACAGATGATGTGAATGTGCAAAGCACACTATTTGCGTTAAGTCATATTCTCAATGTTTAGTCTTAGATTAAAGACTCCGCAGAATGCTTCTGGTGCTGGATCACTTGTCTGTATTTCGCCGGATTATGTAGAACTTATACTTTTATTCCTTGCGGTTGTATTATCAACTTCTATTGTATCTCGAGATTTGCTGTCAATGAAAGAAATTATTAATTTTTTATAATAATTACGTTAGCCTTAAACAAGTTATCCAACAAAATTAAATATGTATATATATATCAGTATGAAATAATTATAATATAATAAGAAATACCTTATAACATTCCCCTGGCGGACCGAAAGAACCGAATGGAGCCTCTACAATGTACCCATAAAGACCCGACGGTAAAAAGTTTAAAAAAATATAAGACGTATAACGCCTGTTGGCTGGTACACTTCAATCATCGCTTGTAAGTAGCAGTCAACAGGCGTTATACGTCTTATATTTTTTTAAACTTTTTACCGTTGCGAAAAAAACTATTGCGATTATTCCGTGACCTTCTACACTCTATAGGAAAGTTTAACGTAGAATACGAATTTCAACAATTTAGAAGTTGATTTTGCTGTTTCTTCGAGTTTTTTAAAAAGGAACCGAATGGGGTCTTTACGGGTGCTTTGTAGAGGCTCCATTCAGGCCCTTCGGTCCGCCAGGGTCCTTTTTCTAGGGTTTTTAGTACTTCATCTGGAAAAGAAACAATTTTTATTCCAGTCCGTGTGGGTCCTAACATACACTGTTAGAAATTCCTGTATCACACTCAAAAAAAATTGTTCTTGAATCAAGTAAATGTTACTTGATTCAAGTCAATCGCAGGTACGAATGGGGACGATAGAATATGAGTGTGTTCCAAATAAATAAATACTTGCTACCGTATGCTTGGAACAAGCGTACATTTTCTTAATCTGAGAAAATGTATTCTTAGATAGAATATCGCATTTTATTATTCGAAAACTTTATTGCGTTACTTCATATAGAGATGTATTCAAATGCAGAACATAGTTTACTTCCAAGAAATCATTTCTGATACACTTCAAGATTATATTTTCTTCATCTAAGAATATGCAGTATCGGAGCAATAGACTAGTGCCTCAACTAAACACTATTTCTCAGCGAAAAAAAATTGTTTTCGAAATTATTGTTATATAATCTTCATGTTTTAAACGATTGAAATACGTAATTCGCGCAGACTGTTTTTACTTTACACATATAATCGTACGTCTAGACGCTTTGAAAAATCGCACTCGCCGAGGATTGAACCCTACCTAAACTACCCAAGCTAGTGTGTGTCCTAACCGCGCGCTCTACCGACTTCGCTATCGAAGCAATTGGATCTCGGTGACAAAATCTCAGGTAAGAATTTCAAGGCAGGGTCGTACCAAATCGTATGGTGAGCCTCAACCAACTTCAAACTAAAAGTTGTTGAACTCAACTTAAAACGCTGAAAAACAACAATTAAAAATATGCAACAAATAATTTAACTTCACTTATTTTACAAAGAGCTCAATACTTTTTTCTTTAAAAATTTAATCCCCTTAAAAACTATCTAAAGCATATAAAAAATAAAGAACTTTTAAGTTTAAGAACGCTTTAATAACCTCAGTGACAAATAAATATTTTCTGATATTTAAAAATCTTTGTAACACGCACAGTTTTCGATTTATTTAATGATTGTATAATACTTTTTAACTCAGTTTTTAATTTAAAATAACAATTCCCACAAAATAATTTAAAATATGTAGAAAAAATTGATCGCTAGTTTAAATATTACCTATTTAAAAAAGTGCTCGATACTTTATTTTTCTTTCAAATATACAATACTTCGAAATCAGAAGAAATGAGAATTCTGTAATCGGATGAAAAATATGTATTTACTTTCTCCTTGCATTCTCAATTATTTTATTTAAAAAATTGTAAATTGTCAATTTTTTAGTGGTGATCTTATAAAATGAAATGCATTCTTAATAAATTTTTTAAAAATGTTATTGAATTCTTATTTCTTAAATATTTTGCTTTAAGAACGCACAACATTTTTTGTAATTATCAAGCAAATGTACTAATTGTATTTTCAAGCATTTTTTAAAGCTTGTAACTTTGTTTTATGCTGTCATATATTTATTTTTTATTATTTACATAATAAAAAAGAATTATGTAAGTATAGTGGTGATTGCCAAAATGTTAACCATTTGTAGTTCAAGACATTTTTATGATTAATGAATTCTTTTATTGAAACACTTAATTTTCTTAATTTTATTCAAAAAAACCTAAATCTATACTTAATTATTTAAAACAGCAACATTGTATGCGCGCTACAATACGCGGGAAGAATTGCATTGCCAATTAATAACATAAACATATAAAACAAGATATTAACTATTTCAGATAGCAAGTAAGAATATAAAATTAAAAATTATTTTAAAAATTTCTGCTTAATAAAGGAATTTGTTTTTCATCAAGACAAAATTAATTTAAAGTTAAAAAATCTGTTGCCTAAAACTTATTTAGTTTAAATTAAAATAACACATGATCATTTTATATTTGCAAAACTATTTTTTTACTTATAACTTTCATGAATATTGCCATCTTTGTGATTTTCAAACTGCTATTATTACACACGAAAATTGTGTGTAAACAAAATACAACTGTCTTCCAACTCTAATTTAAATTAAATAAGGTTTACATAACAACATTTTTAACCTTTTAAATATCGATTTTAATCTAGCCGAATCCAAAAAAATAATATTTTTTAGTGAATGAAGAATTCCTGTATTTCGCAGGAATATTTATTGTTATTTTCAAGTTTAGATGATTTTTTGTTACTTTGAACACTAAACAAAAATAATCTCAGGGTGGCCGTTTTAATCGAGGAAAAAATTCCCAGTCATTTTTCGATTCACAAAAACGTTTCACGGTTAAAAAAACTCGAAATGGTTTAATTTTAAGTAGATTAATGCATAAGAATATTCAGGGAAAAAATTATAGATGCAGTACATTCATAACCTTTTAATAATTTTAGAAATGAAATGACTTTTGAGTCTTGCATGATTATTTCAAGATTATAAACACTTTTTTCAAATTTATTAAAAATTTTTTAATTCTCACCACCAAAAACTCACTGACGCAATAAATTTATAATTTTTTAAATAGTTTTATGAGTGATTTGATTTGTGTGTCAGCCTAAAGTTAGTAGTTTATCAAAGTTGGAAACTCCTATCTACATTTGCATAAATGAAATTGATTATGTCCACCAATATTTTAAATTTTATCAATATTATTGAATTTCAAAATAATTGTTAGCGGCGAAGAGAACCAACTTCATACCATGACAACTTGTCGATTATTATATTTAATAAGATACTTGTACTGTAAGAGATAAATCAATTTAGACCAATATTTTAATTTTCATAGCATGTGTGCGATGTCTATTGTATCAAGTCTACAGTCCTTATGTTGAAAAAACTGATGTGTTTCTATCTCAATAACATAGGTATCTTCGAAGTAAATCTGACATTCGTTTCAAATTAATAATTATTTGCAGACAAATATTCAAGCATTATTCTAAGCGAAATTATTTCTTCGTTGAATACATTCACTTTCTCGTCTCAAGAACATGGATTTCGTTTCAATTAAAACAGTGGTCAAAATAAATATATGAATTTACTTGGATCAAGAAACATTTTGTTAGAGTTTTAGTTTTTTATCATGAGAATGTAATATTCTTAATGCAATATTTTATTAAACTACATGCAAGTGAGTATAATGGAACAAATTAAATCAATAATTTTTTGCTTAGAGTAAATATTTTCTTGATTCAAATAGTTGTCCTGATTCTATTATTTTCTTGATTCAAGAAAATCTGTCCCCTGTAAAAAGAAAATACTTGCTTCTTTCAAGTAGAATCAGCCAAGTAAATTAACCTATTTGATTTAATGTCAATTTTTTTCAGTGTAGATTTAATACACATATATTGGAAACTTTTTTCAGATACGTATCTTAAATTTGAGATACCACCAAATTTGAAAGTTCAAACAAAAATCTTAAATTCAATATACATTTGTATTAAATTTCAGATGTGTGTTTAAACGTTCAAATTTGATGGCACTTAAATTTAATATACGTATCTGAAAAAAACTTCCAATACATATGTATTAAACTTAATACATGAATTTTTAACAGTGCACTTCTGTATAGGATACAAGGTAATATAGATAACCCAAAAATATGCATTACCCAGTGGGCACACGCGTTAATGAACGTCTTTAGAACGGCTTTAAAATGTCCTAAGTAAGTCCATATAACGTTCCATAAACATACAATGTTCCAGAGACGTTTTAAAGACGTGTTTGGAACATAAAACGTTTTTAGAACATTATTTGGACTGACTTAGGACAGTTTTTAAAACGTCTAAATGACGTCTTTTAACTTGTACGTCCAAGAAACGATATTAGGACGTTCCAATTACGTTCTAAAATGGTGTTCCCACTGGGTAGTTACCAAATTTGAATATATATTTCTTAGGTTGTCTATATATGAAGTAGAACGAAGGAGCAAGCTTTACAACCTAAATGAGTTTCGGAGAAAAATCGGATTAAAATAAACGCAAGACGAAGAAGTAGCAAAGGGGCTCTCGTACTAACAAGTACATGACACAATGGGGATTTCTTGATTCGATAAGCGAAAGAACTAAATTAATTATTTTGACTAAATTAATTTATCTTTTTACTCAGACGAGCGACTGGAAACTCACTGTAAGCACTCATCAGCTGATATGTCAGGGCCAGCAGCGTTTCGTGACGCATGCGTTATCGCTTAGATTTATTACACATGGGTATTATTTCAGTTTTCATATACAAATATATTAATTTTAGTATGCAAAGTAAATAAGTTTAATATAAATGTGTATTAAGTTCATTTTAATTTTCAAATGTATTCATTTTTAAATACACCTTATGTAGTAACGTGTATTAAAAGTCATAACATTTTTAACAGTCTAGCCTCATAAGGAGTCATGTTGATGACTCTGTGCTTAGAGGTTTTTTTTTGCCCCTAAAGTTAAATAAAATAATATTAGATTTCAAAGCAAATCGTCTTTTTAATGTAGAAACAATGTAACTTAAGAGACTAAGAGCCAATTGAAAAAATATTCATTTTTTCACATTTAACTTTGCAAAACCAAATCCAGATTTTCTAAACAAATAATTAAAGCAGGGGGAGGCAGGATCCATCGGCGTACAGTGGGGAAAAAGCAACTTATTGGACAAAAATCGACCTACTGTATAGTTATAACAAGTCACTACGAATATTTTACTTAGTCTGAATAAAAATTTGTTGTTAAAACAATAAAGTTAACATTTTTTTTCATATAAATTTCAGTTGAACCATTTTTTAAAAAGATTTTTAAATTTATTAAAACAAGTCCTAAATAAAAGTGATGACTAACTAGAACTACTACATTTGTTTTTGCGGAATCAGCTGGAATTTTTTTTCGAAGAGTCTCAACTGTCATATTTTCATTATTGCAAATGAAAATTGTTCACATAATAAACAATTATTGCCATTCTGAGAAACATGACAGAAAGGAGTTTGTTTTTCTTATACTTTCCGTCACTTGTATTCAGTGCACAGAGGTATAAGAAAAAGAATTATTAACATGGAAAGTTAATGGGCATAAACAAATTGTTTCAACAAATAATCGACATAAGGGGATATTCGTCCTCAAAACGTTAGCGGACTGAAGGAACCGAAAGGAGCCTCTACAAAGCACCCTTAAAGACCCCACTGAGTCACCCTTCAATTCCTTCTTAAAAAACTAAAAAAAAAACAGCATGATCAACTTTTGAATGGTTGAAATACGGATTCTACGTTAAAATTTGCATTAGAAACTCACGGATTAATCGCAATACTTTTTCTTGCACCGTTAAAAACGTTAAGAAATAAAATACCTGTGATTTTCATGAGCCGAAGGCGGCTTCAAGTGCATCTTCTTTTAATAGCAGTTAATTAGCGTTCCGTCGATAACTTTAAGACACAAAGGAATAATAAGGAGATCGAACTCCGTTTCGGCCCTTGGAATTAGAAACATTAACGTAAATGGTAGGCACATTACAGAAAGATCTTAAATTTTCGTGCGCAGGTACGCAGTTGTCATCTTCCTATTCATGGAAAAGTGTGCGAGTGAGAAATTTTGTCAAATTGACATAAGTTAGAGAGGTTATGTTTGTTCGTTTTGATGTAGGTAGCAACATTTTTTCAATTGCAAGTTATAATTATTTAAATTATTAAAGTGTCTATTGATCTGGTTAAATGGATGACTTCAGCGTTAAGACTTGTAAAGGTAAAAAAGTGCATTAAAAAAGTGTAAGTATGCAGAGTATAATGAAATTGTTTGATCATGACACTTTGAAATTCTAGTACATTATTATTTTTGAAATCATTCGTTGGAATTAAGAATACTGTTTTTTTCTAACAGCAGCAAAAAAATTTTATCGTAAAAAAATCTGTATAAGTAAAAATATAATCGATCTAGTTACTTAAAATCGCGTCAATTTGACAAACTTTCTCACGCGCGCACTTTATAATATATAGGAAGAGGACAACTGCGCAACCTGCGCACGAAAATTTAAGACCTTCCTGTAATGTGCCTATCACTTATGGTAGAGTTTCTATTGCCAGTTTCGAAAGGCTCCTCACTGGCAGTTGGGTCTCCTTATTATTCCTTCGTGTTAACCTAGTGAGCACAAAATTTGGCGACGTCTGTACGACATAGTTACGACATCTTGACGACAACTTTACGACATCCTACGTCCATGTCGCGACAGTATCTTTACGATATTGTAAAGACATCGTCAGATCATACGACATATTTACGATATCATAAAGACGACTTAACGACATGGACATAGGATGTCGTAAAGATGTCGTAAAGACGTCACCAAATTTTATGCCCAATGGGAAGCCTTCGGACTAAATGTTATGGAAAGATTTTTTTCAATTTCATGATTAACAGCGTAAAAGATAATAAATCGGAATCTACGGGTTTCGATGATTTCAGGTATCTCAATTTTTTTTCTAAATGTTTAAAATTGGAATTAATACATTTCTCGTAAATGGAATGAGATACGCCAAAAAAGACAAAAAATTTTATTCAACTAGAAAATTGTATATTAGTATATAAGTTATAATTATAAATAAGTGTAATGGCAAAATTCATCAATTAAAAACAAAATGTTAATAATTTGAAGAAAAATTTAAAAAAGGAGAGCGACGGCCAACTGCTTTAAATAACTCTGCCCGCCCGGTACAGGACGGATACAAAAGAAACATTATATCATCGTCGCAGCACTCTTAAAAGGACCACTGAAATGACCTTGAAAAGGACACAAATATCTCAGATTATCTCAAAGACTAAATCATTCAAATCGAACCTTTAAATAAATGCTACGAACCCCAGCCTCGTGTAAAGCCGAAAATGCACGAGCAGGAATCCGAGCTCTCCCAACCTCACGATTGACGATCTAGCTGCTCCTCGAATTTATTTAGGTTTTGAAATCCCGAGTTACCTTAGAACCATTAGGCTTATTGCGAAGAGGCAAATATAATTGACTTTATGTAAATAGATATAGGAGACAAGACTTCTGGGTCTAAAAAGTACGTAAAATATTTTGAAGCAAAATGTTGTAATTTTTCCAAATTACTTAACTTCAGAAAAATTAAGGAACATAATTCTTTCAAATTTAAGTAAGTTTTAGAGATATTCAAAAATTTTGAAACGATTCGAAAATAATGAAAACTTCCAAAGATTTTTAAAGGAATAATTAACATAATTTTTCATTTCCAACAATTAATTTGAAAAGATTATGTTTAATCATTTCAAAATATTGCAAAAGATTTCAAATATTCTCAAAGCATCTGAAAAACTTTGGAGGCATTTTTTTTAATTTTGAAGAATTAAAAAAAAAACCGGGAAAAATTTGAATAATTTTTAAAGATTAGAAATTGAAAGGTCTGCCAAGATTAGAAAAACAGAATTATTTTTCTAATAATCGTGTGAAAGTTTTTAGGAATTTTTTATTTAAAAAAATGTACTTTAAACAAAATTCAAGCAGATTTTTAAACGCATCGAACGATTTCCTGAA
This sequence comes from Belonocnema kinseyi, assembly GCF_010883055.1. Lineage (NCBI taxonomy): Eukaryota > Metazoa > Arthropoda > Insecta > Hymenoptera > Cynipidae > Belonocnema > Belonocnema kinseyi. The sequence goes on from NC_046658.1 coordinate 41,510,835, forward strand.
ATTTAAAAGAAGAGTGTACAAGATTTTAAAGGAAAATGCTTCAATTTGATAAGATTAAAAAGTTTAAAAAAATTAAATAATCAAGTGAATTCAGGAAGTATCTAGTAGACTTGATAAGATTCAAAAAAATTTAAACTATTGAAGTGTTTTAGAAACGCAAGATAAACTTTAGGAACTTTAGAAGAATCTCGAAAGGTTTCAGGAGAATAAACATAGTTTCTTAAAATGCTTGGGAACATTTAGAAGATTATAAGGAGATTTTTTTCTACATTTTGAATGATTTTTTTAATTTTTGATAAAAACTCGAGAGAGTTACCAATATCCTGAAGAATTCAAAACGTTTTAAATAGATAAGAAATTTTTATAATATTTTTTAAAATCCTATAAAATAAAAATAAAATGTCTTAAAACTCTCCTAGGATCTTTTCTGACACATCTGATATGTTCGAAAATCTTTTTTTTAATTTTCTTAAGAATCTTATAATAATTATTTACATATAAATTTATAAACTGATAATACTTATTTTATTGTATATGAAATCTTTACAAAATCTTTAATGCCTTAAAATACTTATCTGAAAATTACAAAATTTAGCTTTTACAATTTTATTTTAATTGTAAAATACTTGTAATTGGAAATTGATTGTAAATAATTGTAAAATAAATGCAACAAAATTTATTTTATGGAGAAATATCTCATGATTATAAAAAGAGAAAAAAAAATTGTTAAGGTAAGTCTTTGTAGCATTTTAATAACTAATGAACATATTTTAAAATTATTTTTCCTTGATTCTGGCCGAGGGTCAAACATGGTACAAAAAACCGTCGTGAAATTTCAAATAAAAACTGTACTCTCTATACATTAATTTTTTTTAATGAAGAATAATAATAATTTTATAAATATTGCAAAAATTTATTTGAATATGATATACAATGATTTTTATTTTAAAAATTCCTGTAAATAGTTGGTGTTTTTTAAATTTTACGATATTTGTGTACCATGTTTGACCTTAGGGAATAGATTTCAGGAATAAAATTATAAAAATATCTCCATTAGTTAGTAAAATACTATGAAGAATCGCCTTTCAAATTATGGGTGAAATTGAAGAAATAGGTATTTCTCTTATCGTTCTTCAGCATATGATTTTTCACTAAATGTAAAGCAGATTAAAATACACTTAAAAAAATAAAAATAAGAAAGTTCAGAAATTCATGCAGTTTTCTGTTCAGAAAATCCCACACATTTTTTAATGAAATTCCTATCCACAACACATTCACAGGAAAATTTTACAACATTTTTGTCAAATGATCAGTCTTTTGAATGAGGTCAAGTTAATAACTTTTTGGCTTGTTCTCCTAAAATCCTCAAAAAAATATTAGAAAAATTCGAGTCTTTTTAAAAGATGATTAGAACATTTAGAAGTTTGGAAGATATCAACGAATAATTGAGAAATTTTGAGAAATTTTTTAAAGTTTTTAAATATTTCTAGTACGTTTAAAATAAAATAAATTTCAAAAAAAAAATTAACTTACTACATTTTTCTGAAAATTTAAAAAAAAGCATTCAAGATGTGAAAAAATTTACTTCTTCTTTCTTCTTTATTCATAATGTGTCCCCTAAGGGTTTACATGACTTCCATTCCTTACAATCTTTCCGTTTAAATCTATATATTTTTTACAATCTTATCCTTTCTATATATACAATTATTTACAACTATTTACATAAAGTCTTATATTTAGTTCCTTATTTCTATTTCCTGCGATAGCGCAATTTAGGACTTGTTAGCAAGCGAGTGAGCGAGCGAACGAAAGCGAGAGTGCAAGCGAGAGAGAGAGAGAGAGAGAGCATGAGAACGCAAACGCATCTTAGTCTACTTATCTTTTACTTTACCATTACTTACAATTTTCACGCTTCTAATCTAAGCGGCTTCCGTTTCCTTTTTCTTTCACTTTTTTTATACCCCCATTTACCTTTTTCACGTGCATTCTTTCATTCTCCCTCATTCGCTCCTCTAGCACCCTCTAACTCCTTCATCCATTCTTCTCCTAATCCATCTTCGCCTAGAATCTTAGCCACATTTTCTTGCCAGCTTCCTTTATCTTCCATTCCTCTCCTACATCCTTCTCATACATGCTCCCTTGTTTCCGCCTCCCATTCACATATTCTACACATTCTGTTCTCTTCTTTTTCCGAGTACATCCCCTCCCTTACCTCGTTTCCCAGTTTAAATCTTGCTATTCTGGTCCACCTTCTCTCTCCCCATCCCTTTTCTAAATACTTTGACAGCCCTTCCTTTTTTATCATCTTATACCATCATTAAAGAACTCCCTCCTTTCTTCTTCCCACCTCGTTAGTTCAATCGCCCTCCCTCTCCTCTCTTCTACCTCCATCAAACACTTTCTCGCCAACTCCCCTCCCTTTCCCTCCCTCAGCTTTGTCTCAAGTTTCCATGCCCTCTTACCCGCTCTAATACTTAACTTATCCCTTTGCGCTTCTTCTCTCACCATATATCCTGGCGTCCTCCAGTCTGCCCCTAGTGTCCACCTTATATACCTTTCTGCGTCTGCGTATGCCAGTGTATATATCTTTTCCTTCCCTATCCTAACTCCTCCCCAACCCTTTCTCCTCATTTCTTCTCCCAAGTCTGATATTAATAAATTAAATAAAAGCGGGCTCAGAGGACACCCTTGTCTCACACCTCTCACCAACCAGAAACTATCTCCTACTTGCTCTCCTACCTTTACCCTGCTTCTTGTCTCCCTAAAAATTTCTGATACTCTCTTTATTAATCCCTCTCTTACCCCCTTCTTTACCATAACTTTGTCTATTTCGCCTCGGTCTAATGAGGCAAATGCCGCCTTCAAGTCCACGAACATTGCTATCATTGCCCCATTTTCCTTTTTAATTCTCTTATTTACTAGATAGTTCAGAACATATATGTTGTCCATTACCCCCATTACTTTTCTAAACCCTGTCTGATTCTGTGACTCGATCTTTTATTCTTCAACTTCTATCTTCAATCTCTCCGACAAAATAGTTACATATAATTTATACAGTGTTGGCATCAACGTCACCCCCCTATAATCTTTAACCTCCTCTCCCTTGCCTTTCTTTACTATTGGTATAACTACTCCTTCTTTCCATAACTC
>NC_046658.1:41514084-41531273 GCF_010883055.1 Belonocnema kinseyi
TATTATTCTTGTTGCAAATTTTCCAAATTACGGTAGCATTTGTAAATGATGATTCTATTATTCGTGAAAAAATTTTAAAATTCGGTCTGGGAAATTCCGATCTTGAATTCTCGTCATCTGATAAATCATCTCCATCAGAGCCAGAGTAATCTGGATTAGGTATGATGATACGTTCATCATTTTCATCGGAATCCCATTCCGATTCGGAGTTTGTTGCAATTTTTGAGGCTTTTCGCTTTGGCATTTTTTTTTTGCTGGGTTTACTCGAAAATTCCCAGGATGACAATGCGGTGAAGGTGTGGTTTGATGTCAGAGTGCAATAAAGGTTACGGAGTCGTTGGAAATTTTTTATTGAAAAACTATGCGCTATTCGGAATATTTATCAAGAATAAAAAGTTCTTCTAATCAGCCGAGGAATACGCCTGAATTTTTCCGGATCGTTTTGAGCAAAATTTTGAATTTTGCAAAAATTGTTTATATGCAAAATCCAAAATTTTGCTCAAAACACTTCGAAAAAATTCAGGCATATTCCTTGGCTGATTACAAGAACTTTTTATTCTTGATGATTTTTCGGAAGAGCGCATCGTTTATTGTGGCGTTTTGGCCGTTTAAGGGTTAATAAGAATTAAATTCCTTATTTTTTCTAAAATTATATAATATGGAAAATCTACGAAATAATTTTAAAAAATTGTGATATTTTTTTTATTTTCTCTCAGAATTCATTCCATTCCATTTTTGGTTGAAAAACAATTTTTTAAATGAAAATCTAACTGTATGTTTAAAAAATGAACTATTCTGTTGTAAATTCGATTGTGTGTTTTTTAACAACAATTTTCAGTTGAAAATTCATTTCTTCCATCGAAAATGAAACTATTTTAAAATTGAAATTTTTTAAAATAACTATTTTGGTTGATAATTTAACTGTTTTGTTGGGAATTCGAATCTTTTTTTGTTGAGAAAACATTTTCTTATACTAAAAATTTAATTGTATCATTTTTGGTTGAATTTTTTTGTGTAGGAAATTGACCTTTCTCAGTCAAAAATTCTTCTTTTTTGGTGGAAAATTATTTTTCTTGTTTAAAATTCATCCATTTTAATCAAGAATTCATTTCTTTGGATGGAAATGCATTTTTGGTTGAAACTTCTTTCTTTTTGATATGAAATGGTTAAAAGTTCATCTATTTTTTGGAAATTGCACTATTTTGTGAAAAATGGCTGGATGTAAATTGATTTTTCAAACTGATAATTTAATCGATTTTCGTTGAAAATTTTTGTATTTTGTTAAAAAAAATTGTTGCTGTTTTAAAATTGATTTTGAAGATTTTGAAAATTTTTAAATTCTGTTTTCGGTAGAAAGTTATTGGTTTGAAAATTAAAATATTGTTTTGCAAATTTAATTTTTTTCTTAGGAATTTAAATATTTTGTTGAAACTTTGATTTTTTGGGGTTGATAATTATTTTTCAACTGAAAATTTATCTATTCAATTTTTCGTTGAAAAATTATAATTTTAGTTGAAAATTAATTTCTTTTGTTGAAAATTCCATTTCTTGTTTGAAAATTTGATTAGTCCATTTTTGATCAAATACTTATTTTTTTAGTTTAAAATTCGTTTCTATAGATGAACATTGAACAATTTTGTTCAACATTTTTTTCTTGAAAAATTTTCTTTTTAGTTATAAATTTACCTTCTTTGTTGGCGAATTATTCTTCTTTAAAAATTAATTTGTTTTAGATAAAAATTAATTTTTTTGTTGATAAAATCGCATTTATTTGGTTTTAAAAATTAATTTTTTTAACTGCAAACTTCAGTATAAACTACAATGTTTAAGTTAGAAAATTTATTTTTTAAAGTAATTTCTTGGGTTGAAAATTTAACTATTTTGTCGACATTTTTTTTTATTTGTTAAAAATCCATTGTTTACTAAAAATATGACTAAGGCATGCAGCACTAAATTTGAAACATTTTAGACCCAGAAGTCTTGTCTCCTATATTTATTAACATAAAGTCAATTATATTTGCCTCTTCGCAATAAGCCTAATGGTTCTAAGGTAACTCGGGATTTCAAAACCTGAATAAATTCGAGGAGCAGCTAGATCGTCATTCGTGAGATCGCGAGAGCTCGGATTCCTGCTCGTGCATTTTCGGATTTACACGAGGCTGCGCTTCACAGCATTTAACAAAGCCGACTCACCGATACACCACGTTTGAATGTGTCGCTCCCAGATGGGAGAGTGGTGGGGGCCGAAAGATCCCACGTTCTGGAGACACTGTCCACACTTGGCAATAAAAACATTACCGTAAGTGGTATGCACATTACAGGAAGATCTTAAATTTTCGTGCGCAGGCGCACAGTTGTCCTCTTTCTATACATGGAAAAGTGTGTGAGTGAGACAGTTGGTCAAACTGACGTAAGTTAGAGAGGTTCTGTTCGAAGAAGGCGAATACACTTCGCTTTTTTAAAGCCCTCAATGTACGTACAATAAACGTCTAATATATTTTATTGTTTCACATAACTGTCATTTAATTTTAATAGAAATGATTTAGAAATTTAACCTTCACTCACTACCTGAGTGCCTGCGGAGAATTTCTCAGAAATTCTCAGAGCTTCCCGGCGGACCGAAGGAACCGAATGGAGCCTCTACAAAGTACCCGTAAAGACCCCATTGGGTACCCATTCAGTTCCTTTTCAAAAAACTCGAAATAACAGCAAAATCAACTTTTAAATAGTTGAAATTCGGATTCTACGTTAAAAGTCCCTATAGAAGGTCATGAAATAATCACAATAGTTTTTTTTTGCAACGGTAAAAAGTGTAAAAAAATATAAGGTGTGTGACGCCTGTTCACTGCTAAACCTCAAACGCGTCACCTGTAAGTAGCAGTGAACAGGCGTCACACACCTTGTATTTTTTTACACTTTTTACCGTTGCAAAAAAAAATTATTGCAATTATTTCATGACCTTCTATAGGGACTTTTAACGTAGAATCCGAATTTCAACTTATTAAAAGTTGATTTTGCTGTTTTTACGAGTTTTTTGAAAAGGAACTGAATGGGTACCCAATGGGGTCTTTACGGATACTTTGTAGAGGCTCCATTCAGTTCCTTCGGTTCATTGAGAATCTTTAGCATATACTCTGAGATTTCTATTGGTAGGGCGCTTCATTATAATATCACATTATTTGCAATTATCAGTGCTGATTAAATTGTGCTTATAAATGCGTAATTTACCAATTTCTAAACTGAGTCACCTCATAATAACTTTTAATGAAATTATAATATTTTTCATGTTTACGTTTCGAAACAACTTTGAACTTTTGAATCAAGTTATATTACTTCCATTATTTTTTTATCATATTACAAATTTAAAATGTACTTACCTATACTTTTCCTTCTCAAAATCTGTAAAAACATTTTTCAAACAAGTACTGAAAATACTGTTTATATATTTATTTCGTGTATCTTTCGTATGATGATCAACAAAAGAACAGAACCTCTCTAAGTTACCTACGTCAAGTTGACAAACTTTCTCACCCGCACACTTTCCCATGTACAGGAAGAGGACAACTGCGCAACCGCACACGAAAATTTAAGATCTTCCTGTAATGTGCCTATTACTTACGGTAATGTTTCTATTGTCAGTTTCAAATGGCTTCCCAGTGGCAGTTGGGTCTCCTTATTATTCCTTCGTGCTCTGAAATTTCTATCGATAGGGTGCGTGCCCACACCGGCGAATTTCAGTTCGCGCATCTCATCTTGTCGCACAACGACTTTTCCACAGTGTTGCTCGTTGCGCTGTACAGTCGCCATCACTGCGTTCTCGCCATTCCAGTTTTTGTCAAATGTCCCGGTTTTAGACACCCTGAATCCGAAAAACAAGTTTTTACTAATGTGTCTGTCCGTCCGTGGATGGTTTTTTTTTTCGTTAGCACGATAACTTTCGGAAGAATTGACTGATTGATTTCCTTTGGGAAAGTCGTTTACTATCTCAAAATGAAGGTCAAGTTTGTTAGACAGCCATTTTGGATACAAATTCAAAAAGTGAGCGAATTTTGAAAATTTTTGAGACCACTTTTTTCAAAATTCAATAATTTTCTGTACGAATATTCATATATTCTGCACAGACACCTTCATAAAAATAGTTTTTTCTGACTTGAGGAGACTCAAAACGTGGAGATTTGATGAAAACCGACCATGTCCGATTTGACACAAAACCAATACAATAATCTTGTCAACCCCATTTACAGTTCGTTTAGGCACATCGTGATCCTTTATAACATTCTGAGGGCGTCCGTAGGTTGTCCTACGGACGTCCTCAGTGCAGCTTACGGACAACCTACAGACGTCCTCAGAATGTTATAAAGGATCACGGTGTGCTTATACGAACTTTAAATGGGGGTTTACAATGTTATCATAACAACTTTTTTTAGCATCACAACTTTAAAAAAATTCTATGTTTGGTTTTCCGTAGTACTCAGAAACACGAACAATTTATCTAAACGACTTTTTTCGATAAAAGCAAAATTATTAAAGTTAGAGCATTTTTGAACCCCCAAAAAAACAAACGATAATTAACATTTTAAGCCAAGCAAGGCACGATATGAAAATGGTACGTGGAAAAAATATTGCTTTTTTAAAGCCCTACAATATGTTTCGACATTGAACGTCCTTTTGATGTCCTGGTGCCCACAGGGAGGTCTTTTATTTTTTAGCGTGAAAAAATAATCATGTCTCTCATAGGTCTTTTTGGGGCGTCTTTAGGACCAGCCCTGCCGACATCTTTGGGACAACCTTAGGTCCGAAGGACGTCTTTAGGATGTCCCGGTGCCCACTAGGTATTTACTAATCATTTTTTTTAGTTTCTGAAACTAAAAAATTTTTTTTACTTATGAAAATTGTTTATAAGAAAAAATAATAAAAATATATGTTGTAAAACGCGACTTTATTGAATGCAATTTTTTGTGTCTTTAAGGGTGCCGGGGACATCTGACTAAACTTTTCCGCTACATTAGCGGCATGTTTAGATTTCAGAGGTCGTAGATGTAAGTGAATCAAATCCACTTGATCGCGTATATTAAACCCACTGGATGTTATAGGCTTTATGTCAACAACTTTTTTAGGACCTACTGTTTTTCGATTCAACTTTGCACAGCAAGTAATAAAAATTTTTATAAAAAGGTTTAAAAAGGCAATATCCAGTTTGAATGTGGGCCCCCAATCAGACCCGCAAGCCCATAAGTAAGTGCATAATTTTCGTTTCTTCTTCTTAAAATCACAGGATATTCACTCCCGATTTTTAAAAGTTCATAAAGCTCAGATTAGTGATAATAGGAAAACGATTTTGTTGAATTTACTGCCTCAGATTCTTTTAATAACTTTACTATACTTCCGAAATATTTTCTATCCCACACAAACCTGTTAGTTTCCTCATGTTACAAAATTCTTTAAACTTCTCTTCGAATTCATTTCGACTTACAATATGTTTGCTAATTTTCGGAAATAAAATGTAAACTGATGTGACTGTAACTTGAAGGTACTGACTACTGACTACTAATAAACATTAACGCTGATTCAAATTGCAATTTGTGAAGTGGGAGAAACTAATACGGCGGAGAGGCATAACTGGATAGAGGCCTATTGCCATGCAACAAGCGACCCTTAAATGATTATCGTTCGATTGGTGGCATTCTGAAATGATTTCAACAATTTGTTCTGCACCAGCATTTAAATATTAAAATATGCTGCCCGAGTTTCCAAGAAAGACATTTAACAATATGAACTATACAGAACTAGCACAATAAATGCCAGGGATAAGTTTTATCTGAAATTGATTAAAAATGTTTCAAACAATTGAAAACTAACATTATCCCACGACGGATAACTTTTAATCAACTCGGGATAAAAATCATCCGACTTGTTGTTTGAATACTGTTTTTATTTGTATTTTTTTGCATGAACAAAGCTTAAAACCATAGATACATGTTTATTTTCTGGTCTTCTGGCCTTAAAAATTGACTTGCTTACACTGCTACTTTTTTATGGAATTTTCTTACCATCAGATCTTAAAAACTAACATTCAACTACACCTTATCTCTAATCCGCTTGTTTTTATATTCTAGCCTTCCCCGTTTCGCCTCGCACGCATGTCGTTTTTTTCTCGCTCTGCCTCGCATTTCCAGCCATGCTACTGCCCTCCTCTTCACACTCCTCCAACCAGTGTTCCAATTTTGCATCCCCCTTCCCACACACACAATTCATACATCCTCTTCTCTCTAGAAAACCAGAACCTATTATAGTCCTCCATGCATCAACATCTCATTCTCGCTATAAGTTCAATTCATTCAAATAAGTTTAATTTAGTTTCAATTTTGAAAACACTGAGTTATGCTCACCAGCCATCGCATTTGCCCCATCAATTACGGTACCAAGAAGATTTTGTATCCACATCTTGTCATCTTCAAGTTGTTTTATCAGACAATTTGTCATATGTTCTGCAGTTCCCGATTCCAATTCAATCAATCGATAAAATGTGATCTGTATTTTTTTTTTTTTACTTTTGCTGAAATACCGAATCATGACACATTACTTTTTTGATGTCTATTGTACATTGTTAGAAAAATCTGTATGAGGTTTAATATACATGCGTGTGAAGCAAATATGCACTATCGCTACTGAAATGTAACATACATTGGTGTAGTGAATTTAATATACATCTGTATTAAATTTAATAAACAGGTCAGCACAGCAATGTGCGTGAAATATCAACGTGCTTTAATTTCTTTCAACGTTGTCAAATATTCTCAATTAAATGAATAATCTAGAATTCGTTGACTGAATTGTTATTTGTTATGAAAGTGCAAAAATGGGTAAAACTTTTTCCTAATTTCGCTCTAAATGGTCTAAATTTAAGGCGAAGACAGTTAATTGTAGGTTAGGTCTCTTATTTATTTGATTAATTCAACTTTTCAACTTGAAATATAATTTTATTTCTGGTGAACAGGAAGAAGGTATCGTATTTTATTATTTACAATCGAAAATGACTGCTAAAGTTATTTTGGATTTGTGAAAAATGGAATTATCTGATTTTTCTTGTAAATGACTAACATGAATGTATATGAAATTTAATATAGTCGCCCTGAATGGCGGTTTAATATGCATGGTATATTAATATTAATACACAGGTGTATATTAAATTTAATATTATTTTTAACAGTGTAGTTGTTTCATCAATGATAAGGGAATAATGAGAGTCGCCTATATCTTCAATGAAATCATCTAACAGGCACGGTGAAATAACGTTGAGAATCAAACCTGTAAATTTAGTACGATGCAGTTTTATTTTGGAAAGTGCTTCCGAGCTTGGATCCAAACGTGGAATAACTTCACCTACTATCGGCGAGAAAACTATAGGCATCTGCTTTTGAAGCTTTACAACTCAGTCAAAAAAAATGCTAGCGCAACAGAAAAAACAGTCATATGAAAGCTGAAAGCGTTCTACGTAAATTAGCTAGAAGATGTCTATGTAAAAAAAATTTTGTGCTTAGGGGCCGTACTTACATTACGTAAAACGTGGGGGGGGGGGGGGGGGGGGGGGGGGGGGGTCCCGACCAGATCTTACGGAATCTTAGTGGGGGCTGGGGGGGGTCATTGGCAATCTTACGTAAAGAATAAAATACCTGCTTTCTATGCCTGGGAAAAAATTTGAATTTTGTACTGAAGAAAATATCTATAATTATCCAAAATTGTATGCATGCATAAGAAATATTTTTAGATAATATGGATATTATAAATTGCCTCAAATAGAAGAAAACTCAAGAAGTAATTTTAAAGCATAACTTTTTCATCATTTAAATCAATCGACAATATTGTTACTGACGATACTACTGTACGACGGATCGATTCTTAGAATCGATAGCAGTGTTGCGTGTTTCATTTGTTTTGACGAACAGCTGAGTGACTAATAAATTATTATAATCGTTTGATTTACATACAAGTTTTTTCCTATTATCCGGAAAATGTACGGTAATTTACAAAGTTTTTGATCTTAAGTAAGATTTCGGGGGGGGGCAATCTTACGAAATCTTACATAGGGGGGGGGGGGTCGAAAATGGATAAGAAACGTCTTACGTATTTAAGTACGGCCCTTAGCAGACTGAAAAATGTAAAAAAAGTAAGGATTTTCGGGTACATTTAGGAACAGTCAAGCCTAGAGCATTATTTCTTATACAAAGGGCGATGGGAAAAATTTGAAAAAATCATGAATATGAGGAAAACTGTTGTGAACCAGTTGCAGTTGAGAAATTTGAACAATAATAAAAATTGTTGCTTAAAAGTACAAAAATGTGCAACTATATTATCTTAAGTTCTAATACAGATATTCAAGCGATTCAAACTGCACACTGTAATGGATAGGCTCTGTATTTATTTTCATTCACCCGGAAGGATGAGTTAGTCTTATTTTTGGTGAAAATCGCGATATTTTTAGATTTTTTTCTGGAAAACAAGTGACAGAAAGCAGGGGGGGGGGGGGCGTTTATTACTGCCGACCGTTGGTGCCATCTTTCGACCCATGGTCGTTCACAACAGTTTTCTTCATACTCATGAATTTGTTCAAATTTTCCCCATCGCCTCTTGTATAAGACATAATGCTCTAAAATTGACTGTTCTTAAATGTACCCGAAAATCTTTACTTTTTTACATATTTCAGTCTGCTAAGCACAACATTTTTTTTACATAAACGTCTTCAAACTTATTTGCGTAGAACACTTTCAGCATTCATATGACTGTTTTTTTGTTGCACTAGCATTTTTTTTTGACTGGGTTGTTAAGCTTCAAAGGTAGATGCTTATGATTTTCTCGCCGATGGTAAGTGATCAACTGTACGCATACTGCAATGTTCAGCAACAAAAGCAGCAATTTTTCACTCTGCTCTTTTTCTTTTGTCCTCAATCTCTGCCTTTGTGAAATTAAACCTTTTTGGAGTACTTGTTACAACCTTTTCGTGTTCCAAGTTTCGCTTGTGTTTTTTTGTAGCCGCATGATCTGTTAGTCCTGTTCTGTGCGCTGTGATATCCATTTTACAATAAATGCAATATGCTCTAGCATTATCACTGGGAAATGACTTCAGCCAATCTAAGAAGAAGAAAAAATCAACTAGAAATGCATACTATTTCAAAATGCTGAAGAATAAGCGACTAAATATTCAACAAGCTCGTGAATAACAAATTTCAAAATTATTTTAGAAATATATTTACATTCCTAATAAAGAAACAATTTTTTTCTTAATACTATATAGGAATTTCACTCGTCGATATTTCACAGTGTATTCAGACTTTAGTTTTTACTTTTGCTTTATTAATATTTTTTCAAAATTTATAACTGACTGAATAGTTTTATCTAATTTTAATATTTTTAAAGCTTTCTTTCAATTCTGTCTTTAAATATGAACTGTTTTCAAAAAAGTAAAACTTCGGGAAGAAACATTTGAATATCTAATAAGTGGTTATATACCAATACTTATGAAATACTTTTTTCATAGTTTCATGATTTTAGTTTGAATTTATAATTGTATAGGCAGACAGCTTATCAGAAAATATATTTGTTGAATGGGTTATTTGGATCCATGACTTTTTAAAAACCTTCTTTGATTCTATGACAAAATGATAGCAGTACATCAAAAATAAAAACTAACCTCCCAAAAATCCACAAGGAAAACATTCCACTCAGACCGATCGTCAGCGCAATAAACTCACCAACTTACAACCTAGCACGTTTTCTCGCTGCAAAACTAAATCCTTTTACAGGAAACTCCATCACTCATGTCCAAAACTCATTTGACTTTATTAAAAAGATACAACAGATTCATATTCAACCCCAAGACATCATAGTGAGTTTCGACATAGTATCTCTTTTTACGAAAGTGCCAATCTCGGATACAATTAATATTATTAAATCTTTCACAAACTTCCCTTCCGAGCTTGTACCTTTGATAGAACAATGTATCAAATACTTACTTTTGATTCTATAACCAATTCTACGAACAAACCTCAGGGGCAGCAATGGGATCCCCTATCTCACCTGTAATAGCCAATGTTTTTATGGAACATCTAGAAACTAAAATCTTTAACCAAGCCAAACTTAAACCAGAATTCTGGTTCCGTTACGTTGATGACATATTTGTCATCTGGCGATATGGACGAGAACTAAATAAGTTTTTCGATTTTATCAATCAATTACATCCTAATATCCAGTTCACCATGGAAATAGAACAAAACGGAAAATTGCCTTTCTTGGACGTATTAGTTTACAAAAAATCTGATAACACATTAGGACATGAAGTTTACAGAAAACCCACGCATACAAACAGATACTTACATGCCTCCTCCCACCATCATCCATCTCAAAAACAATCGGTCATCAACTCCCTTGTATACAGAGCTGTCTCCATAACAGACAAAGATAACTTACAAAAGGAATTACAAAACGTTAAACAAATCCTGATACAGAACGATTACACAAACAAACAAATTGATAAATCAGTAAGAAAACACACTCAAAAAAGCAAGTCAACACAACTTACGAAAGAAAGAGAGAGAAAAATGACCACCACTCTACCCTACATCCAAGGTGTCACAAAACAAATAGGAAGAATTCTCAACAAATACAACATCCAAACCATATTTAAACCACCTGCGAAAATAGTACAACTACTAAATAACCCTAAAGATAAAAAAGCACCCTTTAGTGATCCAGGAGTATATAAAATCCCTTGTTCTTGTGGCAAAGTCTATATTGGAGAAACCGGGAGAGCGATGAGCCAACGTATGAAGGAACATGAAAGTAAAGTCAGGCTAAAACACTTCACGCAATCAGCACTAGCTGAACATCATATCGAAACAGGTCATAACATTTTATTTGATGAAAATTTTTTTTTTTTTAAGACTTGATTGGCCAATCAAGTTCGACCAGTCCCCACGGTGGGGCGCTCTGGCCAATCACAGGCATCGTAAATAGTATACCTAAGAACATCATGACCTGATACCTTAGTTTCAGGTCAGCCCTGAAGATGTGAACTGCAATGTTCACGAAACGTCGGCAAACAATTCGTAGTTTTTTACACGAGTGAAACCCGAAATATCTCTTTTTATCAAAATGAATCATCATGAAAGCATAAAATCTATTATCAAAAACTAACCTCTAAATTGTGCTTCGACTTCCCACTCCTTTTTATATTTCTGTACATATTTTTGTTTAGACTGAACAGGTGGAATTTTTATATTTTGACTAGAGAATTGTGGCCAGATTAATAAAATAAAATTGTTACATAAAAAATTGAAATTTGTTGGATTTTGCCAATTTTGCTTATGTTTTGGTATAAAATTACTTTGCCAATGAATAGATCCACTTCACTATAGACCAATGGGATTAATGACCTATTCTAAATGTTTACACTGACTCACTTGCTTAGACCTTCAGATAGACGGAGCTGCCAATTATTTGTCTGTTTTCGAAGTAAAATGGGATATATTGGTATTCAATGAAAACCACTGAAAAAATCCTGAAGGCAAAAAAAACACTAAGTTTCCCACTGATGAATTTGTCCCACTAAAAATCCCACTGAAGGATAAAAAAATCCCTAAATCTAGTGGGAAAACCACTGATCTAGCAACACTGAACGGGAGAGAGGCAACTCTCGCAGCCACCGAGATCATGCTCAACGCGCACCCCTCATTTCGCTGAGTGGCAAGGCTGAGCAGGCTAAACCTACAGAGGTGCGTTCCAGGCGACCACTCGGGTGAATTGGTGGGTGAAGTAAAGAAGTGGACGGAGTTTACTAGGGTGAAGTGGAAGGAGAATGGTAGAATGAACGGTTTCGAGTGTGCGTCGGGTGTATGTTTGGTGAAAGATAGTTGAGGTTACGTTACACAAAAGTTTAAAAAATTTAATAACAGGATAAGAAGATTTTAATTGCTGCTTCAGTAATGAGGTCATTGTTATTACAAACAGTGATGTGTTCAATAATAGTGAAAAGTGATGAAGATGATGACGATACTAAATTTCAATCTACTACTAAATTTGCGATTCCCGCCACCCTACCCGCCAATTCCACTGTTCACTCACTTCCACCTACCTAGTTTCAGTGGGTGAAATAGTCACCCGTCGAGTGACCCCCACTCTTGGAGTGCACCCGAGTGCACCCGGGTGGTCCCCTGGAACGCACCCCAGTACTGAGTACGGCAGGGCTAGCCTGCTCACTTCTGTGAGCAGTACTGAGTACTCCCGCCCCCCTCCCTAGTAGCGATAAAAGAAACATTTATACTGTTTCTCATACAAAATACAATGATCAAAGTCTAAAAATCTCAATACGAGTATAACCAATGCGCATCATACCATTAGATTTATGTCTTTTCCACGCTACATCTAAATTCGCACAATCGAGAACATTATTAAATGATAAAAATCTAGCTTTGTTTTATTTTTTAGAAGTATAAAGAAAAACTTGGCGTACAGTTTTTTAAATCAAGCATGAGACTATTAAAATCTACTCCAAATCAGTATATACAATCCAATAATCTGAGTCGGTTATTTCGTTGACAGTTCGAATCAAACATGTTTTTTTTTAACTTAGAAAGAAACTAAACATTAAATTTAACTTTTTTTGGATAAGTTTTAAGAACAGAGTGAGAGGTTGACGATTTATTATTTAAAGGGATTTTGCGTACACCTTTACACCCTCACGCAAAAAGTAAGCAGGTTTCAGGTGCTCAACTGAAACTTGACCCGGCGTACTGTTAACATTTATTTCGTATACTGTATCTCAAGTGCGATTAATAATTCTATGGGGACCGGTGTACAAGCATTCCAAACACTTCTTAACATGCTTAACGCACATAAATACATAAATACATGAGTGCACGAATTTAGGTCTGTATGCAATAAGACTTTCTTTTTGTACTTATGGCCAACCGGGACCGGTTTAGCTTCCTGCATGTGCTTTCGAAATTCTTCGAAGAACGCATGCGGGTCAGGGAAAAAGTCTTCTGGTAAGATAAACTCGTCCGGAATCCGTAAAGTGCTACCAAAAACATACTCAGCAGGGGAAGCACCCATATCAAGAACGCTAGAACGCAAACAAAGCATCACCGTAGATAAGGTATGGGTCCAATTAACGTTATTAAGCACCCTGGTCAGTGGTCAAAGTCTCCGGAGCACCATACCGAGATGTCTAATCATCCACAAACACCCTGGTAACAGTCAAGGCCTCTACTTCGTTAAGGGGCACCGCCTCTTGCCATCGTGAAAAGTGGTCGATTAACTTTAGGCAATATCTATAACCATCACTCGTTGGCAATGGACCAACTATGTCCATGTGCTAAGGCCGAAACCGAATTAATCGGCCTGAAGCCTTTGCACTAGGATAGGCTTGGTCATTAAAAAGTTTAAAGAGGCGCTTACGCAGAGAGCCTGGAACAAGCAATCGGTGAGTCGCGCCAGAAAGATCGCAGTAAACCGCTGTATGATCTGGACCCCAAAATACCTTGGTTAACTTAAGGAAAAGGTTAGGATTCGACAAATCACGCTTTAACTCTTCGTCGTTCTTTTGAGCCTCCGCCAGGTCAACCAGGTTTCATTCCGTTGGCAGCTCAATGGACTCAACCCGCGACAGAGAATCTTCATCCACATTTTTAGAACCCGGTTGATTCTCAATTTTGGTTGTATATTGCGAAATATCCAACAACTGACGTTGTTGACGAGGGGAAGCTTTCTCCGAGCGTAGCAAAAACGTGAAGGATAACGGTCTGTGGTCAGCTAGTATAGACCCTCCAAAAAATGTCGAAGATACCTAACTGCTTCGTATACATTGCTCCAGGGAAGCCCCATGCCCGAGTCCGAGGTATATGTGACCAGCCGAGTCTCAAAAATACTGGGTATTTATCCGGCACGTCAACTGTCATCCTTTTGAGGAACCACATGGATGGGGAGACCCACGGGCTACTTGATGGCCTACAAATACCCAAATCTAACATTTCCTGAAATTCTTTTTTAGCGACGGCTATCTTCTCGGGTGAAATGCGTCTAGCACGCTCTATGAGACTGGCGGGGGCGACGAGCACTGTTGCAGTGATGCCAACGTAGATAAAATTATTATTTGGAGCGTTTTCATTGTCGGTCGAACGAAAAATGTCATCTTTTGTGTCATTTTTCGTGACGTAATTTATAGGGAATTACTGAATTTGAAAGCATGTGTAATATTACTGGGAACATGATGACGGCAATAAGCAGGGAGTATTAATAAGGAGACCGATCTCCGTACATACGCTCTGACTGCGATAACTGTACATTTCCTGTTTGACTTAGGGCCGGGTGATCCAACTCTATAAAAAGTGTCAGATAGTTATCCAGCAGAATAAATTTATCGTACGGTTTATCTGACAGATAATGATTTCGGGTTGATCCATTGTATTTCATGTGCTGGATAATTATCCTTCAGTTACATAGGGAGATATAGGGAATACTAGTACTTTTCGCGTTTTCAAGTCACTGACACTTCAGTGACGTTGACGCTCCGCGGAAATAGCGTCACAATTATATAACACTGTTGCTGCTGTGAATCTGTCATGTTATTAATTAGTAATAAATAGAAGAAGCGCACTACTTGGTCTTTCTGTGAAGGATAAAGATTGTGTATTTTTCAGCTCATGAAACAAGAGTTACTATTCACGGTTATTATACATTATCTTAGTTTAATTCGTGGATTTATGAAAAATTTCCTCTGAAAAGAACACGAACAAAATGGTATTTCAAAATTGGAGTTTTTTATTTCACTGTAGTTGAATATAAATATAACCTCTCAACCGAGCCTCACAACTTTTTTTCGTGGTCTTATTTTTATTTGATATTTTATTTTTTATTCTGTCACGTCATAACAAAACATCTGAAATGTGGTAACTTTGAAACAAGAGTTATTATATACGGTTATTATATACATTAATTTTTTTTAAATTTATAGTTTTATGAAAAATTTCCTCCGAAAACAACACCAACGAAATGTTATTTTAGAATTGGAGTTTTTTATCTCATAACTTTTTCTCGTAGTTTTATTTTTATTTGACATTTTATTGTTTATTCAGTAATGTTATCACAAAAAGTCTAAAATTTTCCAACGATGAAGCAAAAGTTATTATTTACAGTTATCATAAATTGATTTTTTTTAATATGTGGGTTTACAAACAATTCCCTCCGGAAACAACACCAACGCAATTTTATTATAAAATTAGACTTTTTTATATTAACATAGAGGAATATAAACATAACCTGTCAATGGATCCTACCAACTTTTTCTGATGGTTTTATTTTTATTTCATATTTTATTCTTTGTTCTGTAATTTCATAACAAACCGTCTGAAATTTGACAACTATGAAACAAGAGCTTCGCGTGCATAAAGCGTAGAGGGTTTTGTATTTATAACGCGATTAGCAATTTCGGCTATTTCTTCAATATCTTCGTCGAAATTATCACCAAAATCAACATCGTGAACATTTCCGAATTCCATTTTGACAGTATTGTCTAACCTCACTTTTTCTGTATTTCGTGCTTATCTGCTAGATAAATTAATATGTTATCCAACGGTGGATCAACATGAAAGTATCCTATCTGTCAGATAAATTTATCTGCAGCTTTTATCCAGAGGTGGATCAACCGATCCTGAAGGTGCAGTCCCACGAGAGCAGAAAACATCGACGTAAAACAGAAACTCATGAGAGTGAAAAAGACAAATAGATCTTTCTGTCTCTTTCATTCTCATCAATTTCTGCTGTACGGCGACGTTTTCTGCCCTCATGGGACGGCACCTTTAGACGTTTGAAGGCAATGCTCAGATCGAAGGGGACATGCGCACTGTTATTTGCCAGTACCTAGAAATCACAACAACGGCAGAAATTAAGGTTATATCAATTTTTTGCAAAAGTTTTGGCAAAATCAAGTAAACTTAACCGTTGAAAATTTGCAAAATAAAAATCTAGCTGGAAAAAATGGCGTGTTGTGTTCCAAAGTGTCAAACAAACTACTGAAACAAAAGTGCATCAGGAATTTGTTTAATTTTCTTTAAATGAAGAAATTCGTTACCTCCCTGCTTAAAATCCCGGATAGATTTCAGATGAATTTCGAACAAATTCGTCCGCACTGGTCTGGAATTTGTCCTTAATATGTTTGGAATCTGTCCTGTTTCATCCGAGTTCCATCCGTATAAATATTTTAGGTCCGAAATCAACCCGTATTTGTCCGGAAGTTGTCCGAATTGTAGAATCAGAAATTATTTTTTATAAAGTCCGCACCTGTCCGGAATCCGTCCGGAGCATATATTCTGAAATTATATTTCTTGTAAAAGCTTATATCAAATGTAAATGGTCTGGAATAAAAAATGGAAAATGATCTTCTTAAAGAAAGAAAAACTTCAATGATAAGTAAAAGAATTTCAGATAGTAAGTTTCTATTCTATTTCAATTGTATTTGGCAATGTTGATATGTAAATGTTTTTATCAACTTTCATTATAATACATTTTTCACTTATGTTTAAAATTAGTATTATTTTAACATTGCTAATTGTTTTAATAACTCTCATAATGTTTTTTGAACCGAAAACACTTAGGTTACAATTTTCGCATGTTGAGCCAATATTGCTGCAAGTGAAAACTAAACGATCTACCTCGAGGTACTGAACTTCTGCTAAGCTTTCTTTATCAATTTGAAGTAAGTTTAACACTTAAATAAACTCTCCATTACATAAAAGAAATATCGTATCGTTTGATTTCTGTGGGCGTTCAAACCGATGCTGTGTACAATCATATTTCTAAATATGCATCGAACAAAAGTTAAAACTTCTTTAAGGGCATGTTCTTCGGTGACCACGTCACCAAACTAGTCCCCGTTTATGAGCATTTATTTGGTGTTCATTGTATCCACACGGATTGAGATATCGTGTGTAAAATTTGACAAATTAAATAAAAGGCACTAAAGAACATTTGTATACATCAATATGTTTATAATTTTAAAGAAAGTTTATTTATAAATTGATGAAATACGATATTATCATTCGAGTTATAGCACTTTGCAGATAATGTTTGGTTTGATGCATTTCAGATTTTTTGATTCGCGTATAATGTGCACTGACACAAATTTTGGACTAAATTGT
>NC_046658.1:41531373-41534651 GCF_010883055.1 Belonocnema kinseyi
AAGGTTTAGACGATTTAGTATAATATTCGTGTCAGTGCTCAATATGAGCGAATCAAAAAATCTAAAATGAATCAAACCAAAAATGATCTGCGAAGTGCTATAACTCGAATGGTAATATCCTATTCCATCAATTTATAAATAAACTTTCTTTAAAATTACCAATATAATGATGTATACAAACGTTATTTAATGCTTTTTATTTTATTTGTCAAAGTTTAAGCACGATATCTCAATCCATGCGGACACAGTGAACACCAAAAAAAATGTTCATAACTGGAAACTAGTTTGGTCACGTGGTCACCGAAGAGCATGCCCTTAACACTTTTCGACAGCGAAGAGTAGTAAGATTCCTGTTTACCCTTGCCTATAAGTACGACTTCACGATCATTACTGCGATAGAAGTACACTACTTCGTTTCTGATGAATAATGAAATGCAGTACATTGTGCAAGGAGATATTGCCGTTGACTCTTGTATAATACTTTTAAAAACATTGTATTGTAACGTTTTTTTGCCATCTGCTCATAAACGCGTTTGGATTATGTACAGATAGCGTGAGGTACGTAGTTTCAAACTTCGGACAAAATCAGATTCCAATTTTACGCACACGAACCGAACATATTCCGGATGAAATTCGGATGACAAAAGTCGCCTTAATTTCGATAATTGCTGACAATGTCCGAATTGACGAAAACAACGGACCTGATGGATTTCCGATATGTTCGGATAAAATCCGGATGAAAAGTGTACGTCGGACCTTGCTAATGTCGGACAAGACCGGGTGAAATTCAGATTCTAATCTCGAACTCGTAGACCGGACGAATTCCGGACTAGACCGCATGAAATGCGGATGACAAAAACCGCCTTGATTTCGGGTAGTCGTTTCAGACAACTTTCGGAGTCCGGAATTTATTGCTTGAAAAAAAAGCTGATAAATCATTATTTAAAAAATATAATATTAATAATAACTACCAAACGACACTGACACCTTACGAGAAAGGATATATTTACGCGCGGTTTTTTTTAAATATGGTTTTTTTTTCTTAAAAAAATCAATTTTAATTGTGATTTTCAAAATAAAATTTTTTTAAAACAATTATATCGGTATAATAGTCTAATCTCATTGTATTATCAAGTATCAAGTATCAAGTATCAAGTATTATAAGGTTTTCTTTTTAAAATAGAACAATTTGTAGGCAATGAAATTTTTGTAACATAAAATTATTCCAATTTGTAATTTTTCTGTTAAGCAATTATTGAAGTTATCAAGAATTTTTAACTAAAACTGTACAATTTTCATAAGATTGAATTTAAAAGGATATCAAGTTGAACGTTTACATTCTACATCCAACTATTTTCAAACCCAATTACTTTTGATCACCCTGCATATCATTTTAATAACAACGAATTAATTTTGGCACTTTTATTTATTTATATGGCATTAATATTATAATGCTAAATTATAATAATGAATAATATAAACGTTTAAATTACTAAATTTAAGATGCCGGCAATTACTTTTATCTGGAAACGTTTTATTAGTGTATGAGTACGAGTTTAAGAAACAATAAAACATTAATGATAGGTATGCTTTTGAACCCTAACGAAAGTGGAGAACTTAGTTAACTTTATGGTACCAATAATTAAACTTTTTATTATGAAGTGAAATATTATATAATCCCGGCATTTAAAACTTTCACATATTAGTTATATTTATGTATTAGAAATAATAAATTACAATTAACAGAATAAGCAATGTTGGTAATAATCAATCAATAAATATTACGGAGGATGAGTCCGATCACATTACATCCCGTTTCCGAGGAACGCTTTAAACTTGGAAAGGTGGTTTAATTTGAGCCCCCCCCCCCCGCCAAAACCTTTATTCATTATTTTTTGGTTATTTAATACAAAACTATGGTGTAAATCACCGAAACAGCATCCCTTTTTCAGATTCTTATGATGTTAAGTATTAACGAAGATAAATTTTATATATCAAAACTTATCACTCTTTTTTATGTATGTGCAGAAGATGTCCTTGGACTGGTGTCAACTGAGCGCCAGAAAAAGAAGAATCTGTTAGCAGCCTGGTACCCGGCTGGTTCCGCTTTGGCGTGCTGTTCTGGCACCAGAGTCTGGCATAGTAGATCCTGGCCCAGATTGGTCATGATATACACCAGACAAAATTAAAATAACATAAAATGGTACTAAATATGTTTATGTAGTAGTTTTACACTATATTTCAGTCCTTTCTGAGAGAATATACTGCGGAGACGTCCCAACATTTCAGGAGACACTGAAATATTAAAAACATTACCTCTTGTCGAATAAGCTTGCATGTTTGGGCATGCGTAAGGGCGGGAAAAATTCTAAAATTGTCCGCTTAGCTTACACTTCTAAGTGATTTGTATAATCTATAATAATTAAAATTGAATATACTTTATATATAGGTACTTCAATTCCAAAAATTCGAAAATAGGCGGAGATGGAAAATTGATAAGAACCATAACACGTGTTGATCACAAAACAACACTTACGTCACCATATTGCAAAACTGAACAACACTACCACAAAAACACTCATAGCAGGGCTACCAACTGTTAAATAACAAATATATTTTGGGAAAAACGGCTTAAAAACGTGTCATAAAAGTCAGACGCTGCTACTAGGGTAAGCAATCAATAATCGTTTCAGATAGATACCTTCCAATGCCTCCAATATTTCAAATTTCAAGCCAAATCAAATTACAAATAATGTGTTCACATCAGCAAACTGCATCTTTAGTCTTCAAAACTTCCTGGATCTGAATAGGAAAATCCTCAAAAAAATTGCAACGCCATCGTCGAAGTCACCAATTTGTACGTTTAAATCCAATTCAATTAATGTAATTACTAGTCTGTGGCCTACACCCGCATGTCACTTGTGAGGATTAAATGAGTCCAAGCACTTTAAACATTATTAAAGGCGTTTATTCCATCAAAATTGGCAACAGGTATCAAAGCCGAATCAGCAGCATGAAGGCGAAACATGCCACTTGAGTCAAAGTAAAGAAGCGAATGAATCAAACGGGAGAGAGGCAACTCTCGTAGTAGTGATGGGATATCGATATCGAAATATCTAAAATATCGATATTCAGAGTCGGATATATCGATATTTCATATCGATATTTAGAAACAGATATATCAAATTCAATATCGATATTTAGTCATAATTTCGATATCGATATCCCATCACTATTTTTCTACTTGTGGGTCATTAAAAAAATACGTGATACGTTTA
>NC_046658.1:41534751-41544584 GCF_010883055.1 Belonocnema kinseyi
TTTTAGATAACTAGTGAGTGAAAAAACACAAAAAAACTGAATACAAGTAAACGTAAGTAGACATTATATTTTTCATTCATTATTTATCTTTGCATATTTTCTTACCTGTATTATGTGAATATATGTAAATATTAGAAGTCTCAGGGAGCACGGGCTCAATTAACCTCAAATGCATACAAATAAAATATATATTTCGACTTAAAATCTTACAAATTGAAAGTGTTTCATATTTCACTCAATATGGTATTTACATGAATTTTACTTAAAAGAACTTTTTATATTACTATCCTACTTTCATGATACATATCTTTCTGTTTTGTGTGTGTGTGTATACAGTTATTGGGCTACATTACTTTTTGGGTTGGGTTGGGGGGATTGTCTAAATTTGTTAAGTTAGTTTATGGACAGCCCCTTACATATAATATTCCTTTGTCATAAAAAAACAGTAATTAAATTCTAAATTAATTAGTTCCACGCAGTTACTGCTGTCTCACTCAAGACACTTATTTAAAATATAGTTACTGTATTATTTAAAAAACAAGAGTTCTACTTGTTTAGATTTAATATCTTACAACTATTAAAACCAATTTCTTTTGTTTAATTAAGCGAATGAACACTCGCAGAAATCAACCAAAGATATGAAATTTAAAACCAAAACAACAAATTCCGAAGGTTGTGTTGCAGAAGTAAACAAATAATAATGCAACACCCAGCAATGCATATTAAATATAAGTCATTTATTTTTTAAGCAAAATATTTTATTACAAGTTTATAAAAAATGATATGTTTGTTTTTGTACAAACTTACTTTCTGTTGCAGGTTTGAGGAGAATAATGATCAAACAAAAATTATTATAATAAACTATTTTGTTGCTTTTACACATTCCTTTTAATAGTAATGTTTCCATACTCATTATAATTATGTTTTCGTTTAAAATTAAAAATATTGAAAATATCGATATTTTTTATCCGATATATCGATTTTGTCGATATTCAGTTTTCGATATATCGATATTTAAAATATCGATATTTTGTTTTCGATATCGCATCACTACCTCGTAGCCACCAAATTCATGCTCAACGTGCACCCCCCACTCCGCTAAATGGCAAGGCTGGGCAGGCTAGACATGTCGCTTACCGCCCCAAATTTTCCCTTTCTTTGCTCTATTCTAACCCTCACAGCCCTTGCAAATATTCTTTTTTCTTCTCTAACATCCCCCAGCACTACGAGAACCGCCCTTGTCCACCATGAAGGCCCAAACTCTTGACCACAAAACAACCCGCCCCCTTGCTAACCTGATCTCACTTTTTCCTATTTAGCCAAATCCCACCCCACAACTACAATGAAAACTAATTTTTAACTCCCCAATTCACCCCTGACAACCCTACTCACACCTCCTAGGTTTCCACCACCAAACTTAACTCACACGTTCCACACAAACTCCATGAAATCTTCTCACTACCTCGGTTATGTTTTTAAAAAGATGTGATACCTCTAGCGAGATATCGCGTGCCTTTATTTACATATGGTTACGATATGAAGTCAAGATTAGAACTAAATTTAGTGGGTCTAATGCACTACAATATATAGCTTGCTTATCTTAACGAGGTAGAAAGTTGTGGCTATATTACAGCCCCCTTTTTGGGTTGTTTTTAGTCTATAAAAACCTAAAGTTTTAAAGATTTAGGTGTGATCTTGCTTACTAGGAAAGAAGAACCGATAGAAAGCGAGTCAGTTTAAATTGCGTATATGTCATTTGCAGATTGAAAAAATGAAAATGTGATCGGTTGGCCACATTTTTAATCAGTCACTTGTGCTCGGTGCTTTAAATCTGAAATAATTCCTATGACTATTCTACGATTTATCAATGTTCATATTTATGGGTTGAGATTCAATATGAAATGTAGTTTTTACAAGATCACACCGAGTGGTAAAAATATGATGCGCACATAGCAATTTTCAATAAGCGCGTATCTGCCAATTGTAGGATACTTCAGGCTGTGTTCAACTGAGTGGACTATGCAGATTAAAATTTTAAAGAATTAATTGCTTCGAATGAGAAGTATGAAGTGATAAATTTGAATCGGGCAATGCTGATTAATCAAAAATTGAAGAAATTAAAATTAAATAATATTGTAATATATTATAATTGATGCAACAATCTATTTACAATTCAATGATTATTTAGTTGTAATTCTTTTTTTAAATGGTTTCAAAAGATTATCTTGTACAAGAATGATAAAATTTACACTGAATTAAGCTCCAGGGACATTCAACCTGTTCAGTGCACATGTCAATGGCTGCAGGCAGTCCACGTGTTATATAACCTACAGATTGTGACATTTTAATTTTTAATTTTTAGTGATAACGAGTATTTATAAACGTAAATTAAAAGAAAAAATTCAGCTTTAGATGTGTAAAATATATTTAAAACTTTTTAATATTCTAAAGCGGTGTGATGCACATATGTGAAAAAAAGTTCAACAAAATAGAAAAAATGCCTGAAAATAAATAGTCTGTAAATAAAAGTAGGTTACATGTATGCCATGATTTTCTTAAAAGTTGCCCATTGAACTAGTTTTTAATAAATAATTAAAAATATTGGAATTACATTTGTTTTATTCAAATTAATAATTTTTTATCGGAACTGTTGTTTCCCTATCGGTTAACGCTGATTCATAATCGCTACTGAATGGGTCCGAGAAAAAAATTACGAGCTGATTAAAAACTTTAATTTCTCATTCAAAACTCACTCTAACATGTGGGTGGCTTTCTGCAATTCCAGTGACAAATACGCAATTTAGAAAGCCTCAAAACTCATTCAAATGCAAGTGAATAGACTTTTATCCTGGGTTGGTAGAGAAATATTAGTATTAATCATGGAAACTGCCTCTTGTCGGTTTACAGTATCAGCTTTGTTTCCGCAACATCAATCTGTATAGCAGTTACCTATTATACGTTTTACAAGGTCGAGTATAGCGTTGAATAATCAAATTTTATACAGATTTAAGAAAGTAATTATTCCCAGAGATCTGTAACCTAAATATCGTAACCATTCTAAAGCATTTTCTTTCCATCTTCGGACCCTGTGATGACTTGAAATTGCATCTAAAATTCTGTCGGTGTTTTCTAAATTAAGGTGTGTGTTCCGTAATGTATTTGAATTGATAATGTTTGATAATAAAACCATTTTGTTTTTTAATAAAGTCATGTCATGTATGTTTATGTCATATGTTAAGTTCAGCTTTATTGTCCGCGTAACATTTAGATCATTATTTCTAATATTGGACGAAATTCTCGGTGAAATGTCCCGTTCTAAATTAGTATATAAGTCTCCGGTTGTAGTAAAAACGTTTCTAATTTGCCTTTACCTTTAGATTGAGTATTAAGTAGGCTAGCGTCGCAAGTATTCTGTTGATAGGTTAAGAAACCTGGTTGCTGTCCCATATATACTTTAATTCCTTCTACGTCTTTTTGTTCATTAGGAATATGTATTATTATTTCAAATTTTTCGAATTCTTGGATAGTTGCCTTCATTATTGAAGGTGTGACTATTGTTGGTTCAATCATCCCGTGTTTACCTACGTGTTTAATGACGCACCAATATCAGGGTACCATATACCTGCAACAGAAATTACCCTTGCGGTGTGAATGCTGCACCCTAAAGTAGGGTACAGATTCCCATTCACTTGGGCAACGAAGTACCTACTACTTAGGGTACGACGTGTCCGCCATGTTTAAATACATTGTTTATTCTTTTGACTGTCGGCCACGAAGGAATAATAAGGAGACCGAACTGCCAGTGGGAAACCATCTGAAACTAGCAATAGAAACATTACCGTAAGTGATACACACATTACAGGAAGATCTTAGATTTGAGTGCGCAGGTGCGCAGTTGTCCTCTTCCTATACATGGAAAAGTGTGCGAGTGAGAAAGTTTGCCAAATTGACGTAAGTTAGAGGTTGTGTTCTTTTGTTGATCGTCATACGAAAGATACACAAAATAAATATATAAACAGTATTTTCGGTACTTGTTTGAAAAATGTGTGAACAGATTTTGAGAAGGAATCGTATAGGAAAGTACCTTTTAAATTTGTAATATGATAAATAGGCTAAGGATTCTCAAGGCTCAATGACAGTTAGGTAAAACAATAAAATATATTAGACGTTTATTGTACTTGCAGTGAAGGCTTTAAAAAAATGAAGTGTATTTGCCTTCTTCGGCTTGTAACTTCGTCCACAACCCGGAACTTAACACCTCATGGCCTAAAACACATTTCTGACACTTGCATCAAAACAAACAGAACCTTTCAACTTACGTTAATTTGACAAACTTTCTCACTCGCACACTTTTCCATGTATAGGAAGAGGACAATTGCGCACCTGCGCACTCAAATCTAAGATCTTCCTGTAATGTGCGCATCACTTATGGTAATGTTTCTATTGCCAAGTGTGGAAACAGAGTTAGGTCTCCTTATTATTCCTTCATGTCTCAGAGTATTCCCAGTGGAAAAAGCCTGGCCGGTTTGAAACTATTTTAAGGTTCGATTTAAATGATTTAGTCTTTGAGATAGTCTGAGAGAAAATGTAAAGTCGAAAATGCACGAGCAGGAACCCGAGCTCTCCCGACCTCACGAATGACGATCTAGCTCCTCCTCAAATTTATTCAGGTTTTGAAATCCCGAGTTACCTTAGAACCATTAGGCTTATTGCGAAGAGGCAAATATAATTGACTTGATGTAAATAGATATAGGAGACAAGACTTCTGGGTCTAAAATGTTTCAAATTTAGTGTTGCATGCCTTAGTCATATTTTTAGTAAACATTGGATTTTTAACAAATAAAAACCCATTTTTCGACAAAATAGTTTAATTTTTCAACCTAAGAAGTTACTTTTAAAAATAAATTTTTTAACTACAACATTGTAGTTTATACTGAAGTTTGCAGTTGAAAAAGTTAATTTCCGAACCCAAATAAATGCGAATTTTCAACAAAAGAAATTAATTTTTATCTAAAACAAATGAATTTCTTAAGAAGAATTATTCGCCAACAAAGAAGATAAATTTATAACTAAAAAGAAAATTTTTCAAGAAAAAATAGTGTCAAAAAATTGTTCAATTTTCATCTATAGAAACGAATTGTAAAATAAATAAAAAAACACGTGTTCGATCAAAAATGGACTAGTTAAATTTTCAGACAAAAAAATGGAATTTTCAACGGATGAAATTATATTTCAACTAAAATTATAATGATTTAACGAAAAATTAAATAGAAAAATTTTCAGCTAAAAAATAATTATCAACCCCAAAAAATCAAAGTTTCAACAAAATATTTAAATTTCCAAGCAAAAAATTTAATTTGCAAACAAATAGTTTATTTTTCAAACCAATAACTTTCTAAATAAAACATTAATTCAAAAGTTTCAGAATGAATTTTAAAAGAACAAAACTTTTTGTTAACAAAATCGATACATTTTCAACGAAAAACGGTTACATTATCAATTTAAAAAATCAATTTACAGCCAACAATTTTTCAGCAAAATAGTTTAATTTGCAAAAAAATAGATGAACTTTTAACCATTTTATACCAAAATAAAAGAAGTTTCACGAAAAATGCATTTTCATCCAAAGAAATGAATTCTTGATTAAAATAGATGAATTTTTAAACAAGAAGAATAATTTTCTACGAAAAAATAAGAATTTTTGGCTGAGAAATGTCAATTTCCTACCAAAAAAATTCAACCAAAAATGATACAGTTTAATTTTTAGTATAAGAAAATGTTTTGCAATAACAAAAAATCGAATTTTCAACAAAATAGTTAAATTATCAACCAAAATAAGTATTTAAAAAAATTTTTAATTTTAAATAGTTTAATTTTCGATGGAGGAAATGAATTTTCAATTGAAAAATGTTTTTAAAACAACACAATCGAATTTATAGCAGAATAGTCCAATTTTTAAACTTATAGTTAGATTTTCATTAAACAAATTATTTTTCAACCAAAAATGGAATGGAATGAATTCTGAGAGAAAATTAAAAAAAAGATCAGAATTTTTTTAAATTATTTCATAATTTTGCTATATTATATAATTTAAAAAAAAAGTAATATAATTCTTGTTAAGCATTCTTGCGCAATTTTGTTGCACCATTTGTCGTTATGTCTATGTCAGTTTGTAAAATTTGCTTTCAAATTTTAGTAAGTTTACGAGGTATTCAGAAATTTTGAAACGATTAAAAAATAAAATAATTAAAACTTGCAAAAAAATCAGGAAAAATTTTAATAATTCTTAAAAATTAGAAGATTAGAAGGTCTGAAAATATTAGAAAAAAAATCATTTTTCTAATAATCGTTTGAAAATTTTAAATAATTTTTACTTATAAAAATGTACTTCAAAAAAAAAATTCAAAAAGATTTTGAAACACATGAAACGATTTCCTAAAATTTAAAAGAAGAGTGTAGAAGATAATAAAGCAAAATGTTTCAATTTGATAAGATTAAAAAGTTTTAAAGAACGTAAATAATACAGGAAATTCAAGAAATATTTAGAAGAAAAGTAGAGATTTAACTCTAATTTTAAACTTAAATTTTTTGGAAATGTACATTTTCAAAGATTTCAAAAAAATAAACTTTGGAAGCTTTAAGGGAATTCCAAAAGATTTCAAGAAGATTAAATTATTTTTCTTAAAATTCCTGTGACAAGTTTAGAAGATTATATAAGTCAAGTTTTTTACATCTTGAATGCTTTTTCAAAATTGTAAGAAAAATGTAGTGAGTTAAAAATATTTTTTTGGAATTTATTTTGTTTTAAACGTATTAGAAATATTTAAAAACTTGAAAAAATTTATCAAATATTCGTTGATATCTTCCAAACT
Organism: Belonocnema kinseyi; assembly: GCF_010883055.1. Taxonomy (NCBI): domain Eukaryota; kingdom Metazoa; phylum Arthropoda; class Insecta; order Hymenoptera; family Cynipidae; genus Belonocnema; species Belonocnema kinseyi. The sequence continues at coordinate 41,541,624 of NC_046658.1, forward strand.
TCTAAATGTCCTAAACATCTTTTAAAAAGACTCGAATTTTTCTAATTTTTTATTAAGCCCAATAAAATAAAAAAATTTAAAGTCCTCTAGGTTCTTTTTTGATACATCTTTTTTCATGTTATTTTAGGCCATAATCACAATTTTGAGGATTTTAAGAGAAAAATCCAAAAATTTATTAACTTGAACTCATTCAAAAGACTAATCATTTGACAAAATTGTTGTAAAATTTTCCTTTGAATGTGATGCGAAAAGGAATTTCATTAAAAAATGTGTGGGATTTTCTGAACAGAAAACAGCATGAATATCTGAACGTTCTTATTTTTTAAGTGCATTTTAATGTACTTTACGTTAAGTGAAAAATCATATGCTGAAAAACTATAAGAGAAATATCTATTTTTTTAACTTCAACTATAATTTGAAAGGCGATTATTCATAGAATTTTAATAACTAATGGATATATTTTTATAATTTTATTCCTGAAATCTATTCCCTAAGGACAAACATGGTACACAAATATCGTAAAATTTAATAAACACCAACTATTTACAGAAATTTTTAAAACAAAAATCAATGTGTATCATATTCAAATTAATTTTGGCAATATTTATAAAAGTATTATTGTTTTTAATTACAAAAATTAATGTATAGAGAGTACATTTTTATTTTGGAAATTTCACGACGCTTTTTCGTACCATTTTTGACCCTCGGCCAGAATCAGGAAAAGATAATCTAACAATATGTTCATTAATTATTAAAATGATACAAAGTCTTACTTTACAATTTTTTTTCTCTTTTTATAATCATGAGATATTTCTTCATAAAATAAATTTTGTTGGATTTATTTTACAATTATTTACAATCAATTTCAATTACAATTTTTTACAATTACAATAAAATTGAAAAAGCTCAATTTTGCAATGTTGAGATAAGTATTTTAAGGCATTAGAGATTTTGTAAAGATTTCATATACAATAAAATAAGTATTATGAGTTTGTTCATAAATTTAGATGTAAATAATTATTATAAAATTTTTAAGAAAATAGAAAAAAATAATTTTCGATTATATCAGATGTGCCAGAAATGATCCTAGGAGATTTTTAAGACATTTTATTTTTATTTTAAAAGATTAAAAAAAATATTAGAAAAATTTCTTATCAATTTAAAACGTTTTGAATTCTTCAAGATATTGGCAACTCTCTCGAGTTTTTATCAAAAATTAAAAAATTCATTCGAAATGTAGAAAATTCTTTTAAGGTTCCTAAAGTTTATCTTGCGTTTCTAAAACACTTCTAAAGTTTAAATTTTTTTAAATCTCATCAAGTCTACTAAATACTTCCTCAATTCACTTAATTATTTAATTTTTGTTAACTGTTTAATTCAAATTTTTCCTTATTTTCTTTAATTCTGCAAAATTAAAAAAGAAACCTTTAAATTTTTCAGATGCTTTGAGAATTTTTGAAATCTTTTGCAATGTTTTGAAATGTTTAAAAATAATGTTTTCAAATTGATTGTTGGAAATAAAAAGTTGTGTTAATTATTCCTTTAAAAGTGTTTACAAGTTTTAATTACTTTCGAATCGTTTCTAAATTTTTGAATATCTCTTAAACTTACTCAAATTTGAAAGAATTATATTCCTTAATTTTTCAAAAGTTAAATAACATGGAAATATTACAAAATTTTGCTTCAAAATATTTTACGTACTTTTTAGACATTTTAGGAAATAATAAAAAATGTTTTGTAATCTTTTTTCAATTTTCTGTTAGAATTCATTCCAAAACAATTATTTACATTTTTTCCAAGGAGTTTCTTTCATTATCTGAAAGTCCTTCGTTTATCGACTTTTATTATTATTTTTTTATTTTACATACATATCTATTATATCTTATCAAAATTTAATATAAAAGTCTTAAATGTTAAGCGTATTTAAATACTACAATTTTTAATGTTTCCAAATTTTTAGAAATAATTCAACAAATTTTATATGTAATTAAAATAAACATTTTTAAATCTCATTCAACCTATTCCAAGTTTTCTTTTTTGAATTTTAAAAATTGATGTAATTACTTATTCTAACTGGAAATAATTGAACCTCTTGCGATTAAAAACGGGGATTTTGCTTGAGAAGAAATGTGCTGAAATTAACTTTTTTTTAAATCATTCGAATTTCAAGTTTAAAGACTGATAATTGTACACAATTTCCAGGCGCATCTTTCTTATTCTTCTACAAGAATTTTGAGGTTTTTCAGTATTTTAAATCAGATTATCCTACGTTTTTAAAACTCCTCTGAAGTTTAAATTCTTTTTAAATCTCATCAATTCTACTCAACATTTATTGAATTTATTCGATTATTTGAATTTTTTTAAATTTGTAATGTTATCGAATTAAAACATTTTGATTTTAAAACCTTAATTCCTTAATTCAAGATGTGAAAAAGTATACTCATAATCTTTTAAATTTTTCCCAGGAATTTTAAGAAAAATAGTTTTACAGCCTTAAAATCTTTTGGAATTCCTTTAAAGTTTCTAAAGTTTAAGTTTGAATTCTTTAAAAATCTAAATTTCTAACAGAATTTAAGTTTAAAATTCGATTTGAATCTCTTCGATTCTTCTTAATATTTCTTGCATTTACTCCATTTTGATCTATTTATTATAATCTTACGAAATTAACACATTTTGCTTTAAAATCTTCTACACTCTTCTTTTAAATTTTAGAAAATCCTTGCGCATGTTACGAAGGTAGTTCAATAAGTCCTTAGAATGACCAACAGATGGCGCGCGAATCGCTTCAAATCATCTGTTTTCAGTCAGCACCACTCCCGACTAGATATATGGTGCAGTTACAGTCCACATCTTCTGAGCTTACGTGTTTTTATAACCAATTGAAAAAAAAAATTGTTCGTTAAGAAAAATGGAAAAAAAACGAATTCAGAGCGGTAATCAAACATTTTCATTTAAAGGGTT
>NC_046658.1:41544684-41551728 GCF_010883055.1 Belonocnema kinseyi
GAGCTCCAAGGAGATTATGTTGAAAAATAAAAAAAAATTTACCCAAAAAAAATTGTTTTTATACTTCATTCTAAGGACTTATTGAACTACCCTCGTAAAAAGCCTTTTTTATTATTCTTACAAAGTACGTTTTTAAAATAAAAAGTCATTAAAAATTTTCCTACCAATCTTGAAAAAGTTTTGTTTCTAATCTGGTCAGACCTTCTAAGCTTTCTAATCATAAAAAAAATCATAAAAAATGTGTCGCTCCCAGATGAGAGAGTGGTGGGGGCCGAAAAATCCCACGTTCTGGAGACACTGGTATGTCATGGTCATTCAAGTTTAGAAGGTGCGTTGTTCGCACTTTGTAAAATTGAGCCATTAGGTATTTCAGATTAGGTGGGGATATCCAAGATCTCTGCACGCTGAGGGGCAATCAATAATACCAAATACATGGGACTAAACATTATTTTTATAATAACTTGGAAAATAATTATCTTTCACGATAAGTGTATTCAGACTATTTAACTATTTAATAAATATTTAATCGAATGATAAAATTGATTTTTTTTTGTAAATGTGAAAAATATTTGTTTCTCAAGTTATAAACTAAATTAAGTTTTATCCTTTGGGATTTATATTATTGCTTGGCCCTCATTGTACAGATATCTTGCCAGCTCCAGTCAGTGGTGGCAGAACGCGGATATCTCTGGCATGCGCAGTAGTTATTCCTGTGTATTTTTAGGTTATTGAAGGTCATGTGTCAATTTAAGAATACACAAGAATCACTACTGCGAATGCCCGAGATATCCGCATTTGCTCACAATATATCTTTGTATCTTGAATAATTCGTACCTTAATAAGAATACATAGTGGAGCATAGGCATGTTAAGATTACTACAAAATTAGAGCATATTGACCCATGAAGTTGCTCGATATTTAAGATGGAAAGGTCTTTCTATACGCGTAACAATAGCATCCTCAGATTTAACTGAATTTTAGAAAAACCTTAGGAAAACTTACAAATTCAGTTTGATCAAAATTAAAAGTATTTGATAAAATTTTCTATTACTAGTCCTTAATCTAGAAAGTTTGAAATATTTTTCCAAGCATTACTTTATTATTAAAGTTAAATATGATCATATTTTAAAATTATTATTATTATTTATAATAATAAGTTTAACATCATTAATTAAAAAAAAAACTTATTTAAATTAGAATTAAAAATACGGGAACTGAATCTGCAATTATTTAGGTGCTATAAAACTATACGATTGAAATAATAATTGATTTTTTGTCAATATGTACATTTTTATTCAACTCTCGTGCTATTTGTTGCGTAATTATTCACATGAAAGTAACAGAACCTCGATTTGAACTTCTCGCCAACAAAATACGCAAATTTATATTTATAACTCGAGCATTTAACCTTTTTTTGGCAATAAATAATGCAATTATTCTAAAATTTTTCAATTTATCTGCTATATCATCAGAGATTGTACCTTACCGACAGTAGATCAACCCTCCAAACCATGAAGGCAGAAAAGCTACATTCTTGAAAAAAAAGATCCTACTCCATCTTCACTTCATTGGGAAACGAACCACAAAACTTCTAATTTCCGGTCAGGTGCTTTTCCAATTAAGCTATTAGAGGGATCAGAATAAGAACTCTTAATTCAAGAACATAACGCTAATTTTTAGCTAAGTGTTAATGGAGTTTATTGGGAAAAGATGGAGTAGGATCTTTTTTTTTCAAGAAATAATTTGAATTTAATAAATAATGCCTTGAAAAATATAATAAACATTCTAAACATTCATGCGTTAGAAAAAGAAATTCGATAAACTAGATTAGTGGGCATCGGAATCCCATCCCTGGTAATTTCAATCATGCTCATACCTCAAAGCTTAGTTTCACAAAGTGGAATCCGCATAACTTCAACTTTTCTAAGACCATGGCATGCTTGACAGCAGCAGCCAAAATTGCAAAACAGTAACATCTGACCTTTCGTACCCCACCTTGTGGCTATTTCATACCCTACATACTCGGTATGTCGTACCCCAAATTTGAGAGATATCTGAATCCCTACCGAGGTACAGTGAACACCGTTTTAATTTTACCTGCAACAAAATATGCGCCCAAGTTTTTACTGTGTAAGGTATCTTATCCTGCAATACAAGTTGCTTTTGGGTCTCGTTTAACGCGTGCATTAAGAGCATGTGACACAGCTAAATACCTATATTTCCGACCACAGTTTTTCAGTTCACTGAATGTTTTTTTTTAATCTAAGAACTTTTTTTGTAAATAAAATATCGAGCTGAAACTTTGGGAAAAATGCATTAGAGTACAATAAAATACGTTTAGGTACTGCATTTTGGTAGGAACTTCACTGAAAATTATTTCATGTTTTTTCTGAACCTCAACATTTTTTGAACGTTCGAACTTTTTTTATACATAAAATATCGGTCTCAAACTTTGAGAAAGGCAAGAGCCGAAAGAAAACTACGTTTAAGTACAAAGCTTAATAATAAAAAATGTAAAAAAATATATTTCAACAATCAATTCCGACGGCATCAGCCGGTAACGTTGTACACGAAAATACGAAACCTGGCAGTCACTAGACGAAGCTCTAGAGGGTTCGTATTTTCAAAGTTTGAGACCGATATTTTATGCATAAAAAAGGTTCGAACGTTCGAAAAAAGTTGAGATTCAGAAAAAAGATTAAATAATTTTTAAAGAAGTTCCTACCAAAATGCAGTACCTAAACGTACTTTATTGTACTCTAATACATTTCCCAAAGTTTCAGCTCGATATTTTATTTAAAAAAAAAGTTCCTAGGTTCAAAAAAACATTCAGTGAACTGAAAAACCGTGGTCGGTAATGTAGGTATTTAGCTGTGGCACATGCCCTTAATTGTTTCATTAATTGTTTTTCTATAATGTGTCTGTTATTAAGAACTTGCATATCTTGTAAGGAATTATCGAGGATTAGCTTTATAATCTTCCTATTGTTTTGGACAATTTCGGCCACTTTCTTATGATCGGCATAAACTTGATCAAAATCGTGGTTAACTTGGTCTATGTCGTTTTGAAATAATGCCTCGAAGAGTGTTTTTGAAATTTCTCCAACAAAATCGAATAAGCCTCTTCTGAATCTAGTTTTTCCCATAATATTATTAGTAAAATTTCCTTAGATTATAATCGATTATATCTGTAAACCATACTATGAACAGTGTTTTTAATTGGACATTTACTATCGCAATTTTGGACTAAAAAGTCCTTTCATTTGTTGATATTATGCATTATCTTGTGAGTATTGGTGAGAGTAATTCCAATTATGAGTGTCCATTGTTCTTCGTAGGTAGTAGATAAACCGAGTTCCTCTTTGTGTAGGTTGCTTGTCAGTGGCTCATTTTTTAATCGACCCCTGATCAGAGCTATCGTTGTTAGTAATAAGAGACTGACTTTCATCTGAAAAATAAGGCATAACGTTGTCAATATGGACTTGTATCACCTTATTTTTGGTTAGTATTTTTAGATTGTTGTCCAAAATGATAAATATTTGTCCGGGACCTTTCCAGGAGGGATCTAGTTTACTGGGTTTGGTGTTGTTTATTACCCTAACCAACTGGTATATCTTATAAAGTGGGTAATGATTAATAATTTTTGTATTAAGCTATATTTTTGTTTTTTCGTTGTCTAGGCTAATTCTTTCCCTAGTTCTTGATAGACATTTCTCGTCCTTTTTCTTCCATTTCCTAATTAATTCTTGGTAAGTTATACTCTGATTTTCCTGGATGGTTAATGGTAAATTACGTTCTCTTCCAAAGATGAGCCCAAAGGGTGAGAATCCAGTAGTTTGATTTTTTATTGTGTTTATTACAAAATTGATAAATTTCAAGTTTTCATCCCATACTGCGTTATCTTCTGCCATTGATGTCTGGATTAAATTTCCCAAAATCAAATGCACTCTTTAGATGTTCCCCTTTGAATTGGGGGTGAAATAGGTCGTTTTAATGTGTTGTATTTTAAGGGTTTCTTCAAACTGCTGCATTAGTTCATTGATGAAGTTTTGCCCTTAGTCAGTTAATATTGATTTGGGTGCTCCACAGTGGGGCGAAATCCCGAAATCGTGGTAGAAAACCCAAAAATTCAAGTATCACCAACGATAATTTGAACCGTCAGGTCTAGTACAGGGATACTTACGGAGTCGAAATTCGCAGGCGGCGGCGCTCAGGCATTTTCACTTGCGCGTATACTGCAATTCTAAAGGGGCGCTCGAAAGGTGGGAGGTCGTACGCAGCAAGGCCGAGAAACAGTGTTGTGTTTAGAAGGCTGTAAAAAGTGTCAGAGTCAAAGAAATTGAAATCTGTGAAATGGAGTCTTCGGGTGCAGGTAAGTGGATCATTGGGAAATTTAAAAATGATTATGTTTATTGTACCTGAGTAATTTATTATTAAATATTGTTTATAAGAAATTCCGGAAAAGCTTACATATTTATCTAAAAAAATAAACAATATCGAGCTGCAAAGATGTGCGAATCATTGTTTAAACAAAATGATTGTTTAAACAAAAGTATAAAATAAACATTTCTGCATCGGACAAAATTTTGTCATATTCTTCAGCTAATTTTCGATAAAAAAGGTTCACTAACCTTTTTCTCTGTCTAGCATAGTTTTTGAGTTATAAATTTTTAAAAATATGGAAAACGCAAAAATTGAGATTTTGAACGCTCTAACACTCAATGAAAAATATGATTTTTCGCATTTTCTTAATTGTCATGTATTCCCTAGGATGTCGTTAACAATATCGAAAAAAGATATTTCAAAGAATACATGACAACTTTTAGAGTGCAAAGAATCTTATTTTTTCATCAACTGTCACAGTGTTAAAAATAATAGTGTTTGCGTTTTTCATATTTTCAAAAATTTATAACTCAGCAACTATGCTAGATAGAGAAAAATGTTAAAGAACCTTTTTTTATCGACAAATAGCTAAAGAATAATCAAAAATTTTGTCTAATGCAAAAATTTTAATTTTTGGTTTTTGTTTTAACAATTGTTTTTGAAACAAATTCTGAGCTTAAAAAAATTGTTCGACAGACTTATTTCATGTATTTCGTACTGCAAAAACAATATTCTTGTCGTGAAAATATAGCATTAAATATTAAAACTTATTGGTTCGTACATTCGCAGGTTCTAAGGAATTCAATTTTTCGTTACAGAACCTGCGAGTGGCGCGAATGTGCCTAGCTTGACGAGAAGGGAAATTTTTTATTTAAGGCGAGGCAACTTGAACGAGTGTGTCACGGTCCTTTATAAAGAAATTCAAGCTGTGATTACTGCACAATTGAGCCGCCGCATGGAAGAACGGGATACAAAATATTTTTCGAGGAGTGGGAAGGCCCTTGTAGGTTTATGAAGACATTGTTGAATTTATATTTTGTAAATATGTATCCTTATAGAAAATTTTATTGCGCATCTTTTTTCCCATTATTTCAAAAACGAAGAAAGCTGCAGCTTTTTTCCATGAGAAAAAAAGATGCGCAATAAAATTTTCTATAAGGATACATATTTAAAAAATATAAATTCAACAATGTCTTCATAAACCTACAAGGGCCCTCCCACTCCTCGAAAAATATTTTATATCCCGTTCTTCCATGCGGCGGCTCTTGGGATCTACTTTTGAATTGCCGGAGACTTGTAAGCAAAGTTTGCGATCATTGATGACACAAATGCGAAATAAATGGCAGCAGTGTGGGCGGAGAGAGAACAATTTCCTTAAAAAGAACGACGATTGTGTGAATGCAGTTTTATATTTCCAAAAAAATAATTTTTCCCCGGGTCCAGGTCGTCCTTCTTTGGATTTTAATAAGCTTACCGAACGGACAAAGCGACAAAGGACAGACAACATTCGCTCTGAATCATGCACGGCAGAGTTATCGTATGCTACTCAGATGAGTCTTCGAGCTGCAGGACAATTGGATGCTGCAAAAGTTGTGAAAGACGTGACGTTTGGCACCCCGTCCAAAGCCTCGAAGTATAGGAGATCAATCGAATTAGCCCGGGAAAAACCACTCACTGCTGATGAGGCTGCTTTGCTTCTTGTTGAGGCTAAATGGTCAAAAAATACGTACCAGTTGGTACGGAACGTAGCCGTACAGCACAATTCTACCCTATATCCACCATATAAAGCAGTTGAGAAAGCTAAGAATGCATGTTATCTACCTCGAGAATACCTAACTGTATCTGAAGACAAGGCTGAAGTGGATCTACAAGATTTGCTTGATCACACGGTTGCACGTATTTTGCTGGCTCAAAAGGAGGTGATCGAATCCATGTCTCCTGAACGCGTTCGTAATCTAACTTTAATTTGCAAATGGGGTTGCGATGGTTCATCTTGTCAGAGTCAGTATAAGCAAAAATTCGCCAACGATGACGGAAATAAATCGGATGCTAATATGTTCCTCACTTCGATCGTTCCATTGCGGCTTGTTTTTACGGATCCGATTACGAAAATCCAAACGATAGTATGGAAGAATCCTCGAACATCATCTCCTTATTATTGCAGACCCATAAGAATGCAATATTTGAAAGAAACGGTTGCAACTACCAAGGAGGAAATTGCATACATTAGAGAGAAGGCAAACAATCTAACTGCCTTTGAAACAGTCATCGCCGAAAAAAATATTAGTGTCTCATATAATCTTGCCTTAACAATGATAGATGGTAAAGTGTGCAACGCGATCTCAGACACTTCATCTGCTCAGCGTTGCCATTTAGACAAGAAAACCATATCAAATTTTAACAAGATCGATGAAATTATAGAAGCAACTGTGATTGAAGACAACTTAGAATATGGAATGTCGCGGCTGCATGCCTGGATGCGATGTTTTGAGTGTCTTCTACACATATCTTATAAGTTGGACGTAAAAAAACAGGGCCGCCTTCAAGAGGATGAAAAAGTGAAGGAGAATGAACGTAAGAAGAAAATTCAAGAAGATTTTCGTTTACGACTGGGCTTGATCGTCGATAAACCAAAACAAGGGTCGGGAAGTTCTAATGATGG
>NC_046658.1:41551828-41553661 GCF_010883055.1 Belonocnema kinseyi
AAGCTATCTAAGGATGGTACTATAGAACGCCACCTTAAGGTAGGCCTAGTGGCGCCATCTCTTGGTCAGGCCGGAAACTTATCAATCCACCCTCGTATATGAAATCTAGTACGTGGAAGAAAAGGAATACAAGTAGCTGATTGCCTGCCACAACTATTCCTCATTCAAGAGAAAGAGTATCTGGTAAGAAAGGAGAAGAAAAAGAGTTAGAAAATCTATTACCAGAAAGCGAAATATTCGACACACCAGTTATCAGAGAAGATAGGATGCTACAAGTAGAAGAAAAAATAAAATATACCTCACAGGAGAATGAGAGAAATCTCATCTGAAACCAGCTCAGAAGAGGCAAGTGAAACAAAAACACAACCCGAATGCTAAGTAAAAAACTAACCATCATTTGTATCCGTAAAGTAGACCCTTTAATCTTTCCTTGGAAAAAGAGTTACTTCAAGAGATGTTAGAATTTTTGTCAACATTCTACCGAACAGAAAACCCTTGAGAAAGCACAGAAACTAGGACACTGTATCAGTGTGGAAAGTAATATAAAAAAATATGTGAAACATTGCCCAATCTGTTAACTAAAGAAACCAGACAAAATCAAATATTAAATGGAAAGCATAATTCCTGATATATCTTTAAAACCGAATGATGAAATAGCCATAGATATCTATGGGCCCCTACCAGAAAAAATCAAGGAACATAAGTATATACTAATCATACAAGACCGATTAACCAGATATATAATACTACTTCCTCTGAAAAACAAAACTACTACAGACATAATTGAACAATTAATTGAGCGCGACATTTATATCCTCGGAGCACACAGTGGAGCGAGATCTCGAAATCATGACAATAATTCAAAGAATCGTTGTAATCGCATCAAATTGGGTATACTGAAGTTTTCGGGGTCGCTGATTCCGAATCCGAAGTCAGAATTGTAAAAAAAACAAAATGGCGTACCCAATATGGCGTACCATCACACGAAAAAAGCTTTAATTTACACGAAATTTCATATTCGGGGGGTTTTATGTTCGCTTATTACGAATTAATAGTCAAAATTAGAAAAAACAAAATGGCTTATCCAATATGGCGGACTAAAACCCGAAAAATGTTATATAATTTACATGAAACTGCGTATTTGGGGGGTTTTATGGTCGCAGATCATGAATTTTCAGCCAAAATGAGAAAAACAAAATGGTGGATCCAATATGGCGGACTAGAACACGAAAGAACTTTAATTTGCCTGAAATTAGTTATTGATGGTTTTGAGATCGTGGGTTACAAACGAACGATTAAAATGGTAAAAAAAGACAGGATTTTGGTTTATCTATAAAATATATTAATTATTAGGTAATTAACGATTGGTATTGGTATTGTATTATATATAAAATTGCACGAAAAATACAATTTAATGTTATAAATCTTCATTGCTCGTTGATGAAGAATCTGTATCGCTGTCAGTCGCTGGAGATGAATTGAGTGACTGCCTGGAATCATCTAAAGTAGAAGTATTTGTTGATTCTGAGCTGTCGGAGCTGTCGATGTCTGGTTGTTTGAATTATCTAAGGGCGTCCGGTGCAAACGATTGCAATTTTTTTCCTGGTAATTTCCGTAGACTTGAAATGTATGGGTCAGATGCAAGTAGCATTCGCTGAAAAACGTCCGTCAGGTTGTTTACACGTTTATCCTTTCGTGCAAAGTTTTCTCGGTATTTTCTGATATATTTACTGCACGCTTCTTGGGCATCTTCTGACAGTTCTCCAATCGGTAGTATGAAACTCGCTATTATTTCTGCACCGTGCATCAAAACTTTATGCACTGCAGTTGGCA
>NC_046658.1:41553761-41585868 GCF_010883055.1 Belonocnema kinseyi
GTATCAGCCTTGGAGGAGATTATGTTGAGAAATAAAAAAAAAAATTCTTAAAAACTTTGTTTTTCTTGGTCAGGCCGGAAACTTATCAATCCACCCTCGTATGTATACATTTAATCTTAGTCTCCACCTCAGTAACCGAGAACTGGGGTCTTTTAAATTGTGTAGCTAAATTAGTGCTATATGGTTAGTTTTGATGGTGAATTTTTTCCCTAACAGGTATTGCCTTAAACGCTTAACGGCCCATATTATGGCTAACAACTCTTTCTCGCTGCTTATATAGTTTTCTTCCGCTTTATTCAAAGTTCTTGATATGAATAAACATGGATGTCCTTCTCGACAAACGACTGTCGCTAGCCCTTAGTTGGAAGCATCAGTTGTTAACAGAAATTTTTACATGAAACACTAAAACTTGATCTTACCAAAAAAGAAATGTATAATTTCAGGTTTCTTACCTTAATCGGAGCACAAAGAGGATTTGTGCTCTTTAATATTTCAATCTTAATTTATAGTTATACGTACAATGAATTTTGTCCTTCGACAGTCAGCTAAAGTTCCGTGGAGTCCTCGCTTGCTGTCTAGATTCTTAATTCGGCTGGTGACGTATCATAGAGCTGTTACTGCTGGTTTCTAATGGAACGGGCGTGGCTAACTCGACCAATTTCTCGTTGTCAGGCAGGTGCCTCTTCCGCCTGCTTGCGGGCCTCGTTATGCTCGGTTATGTTTTTTAAAAATATGTGATATCTCTAGCAAGATATCACGCGCCTTTAGTTTCGTATGGTTACAATATGAAGTCAAGATTAGAAATAAGACTTAGTGGGTCTAATGCACTACAATATATAGGCCGCTTATCTTAACCAGGTAGAAAGTTGTGGCTACATTACAGTAGGACGAAAATATATATTTTTATTATGCCACTGTTCTATTTAAATGTTCTGATTAAAAATAACTTTTTGCTTCAGGAAACATCACACGTACTTTTAATTTTGAATATTATTGGTAAAAATTCTAAAAAAAGTGAATCATATTTATGTAAAATAAATTTGTTCTGAGAATTAGAAAGTCAATATTTTCGGAAATAATAAAAATGCGAAACAGCTTTGTCAAATTAATACTCAGAAAGTCATAATTCTAAATTTTATTTGGGATGTTTCGGAAATTATGTAAAACTCTGCTCAGTTATCGCTTCTATCTGCTATTCTTGAATTAGTTCCATTAACTATATAAAACTTATTTTTCCCGTGTAGTATTAAAAGTTTTACACATTTCAAATATAATAATGAAATAAAATAAAGTAATTAACAGTTAATGGAATTTGAAATACAAATGTACATTTCCTTTAAACTCCTTTTCATTGCAATAAAGTAAATCTAAAGCCCGCCGCAGACGGTGCTTTTTTTCTTGTTGGATTGCTTGCTGGATTTTGCTGATGGCCGCTCTGCAGGCAGAGGTGCGTGACGCTAGGCAGGCTGTGCTGCAGGCTCCGCTTTAACGGTGCGTGCTGGTCTGCTCCGTAATTGTCAAAATGGACGCGGTTGTCCAGGAGGCAGTTCGGCGAGGACAGACAGCTATTACTGCTTTTTTATTAACAGAATTAATAAAACAAAAAGATAAAGAAAAGCGGAAACGCTAAAGATGTAGTCGGTCTTGACTCCCAGGGAAAAAAATCCATTCACTTCTCTTGAATGAGTTTCGAAGGCTTTTGAATTGCGTATCTGTCACTGAAATTTGAAATTGCCGCCGATTTGTTTTTTAAAGACTTTTAGTCGTTATAATTTTGTTTACTAATTTATATTCCGTAAAAGACTACTAACTGAAATAGCAAAAGGAATCTAGTAGACCTGCGCATACTTTCTTTTAATCTTTCGAAAATTTACCAATTTAAAAAAACGTGTAAAATATGGCAGCTTAACCCAAAAAAGTCTGTCTCATTCAAGAATAAGGAAACCGATTCAATATAACCCTGCTTGATATGGTCATTGAAGTGCATGGCAGATTCGAAGCTGCTTGAGAAAATGACCGATTCACATAGTCGCAAACCGATTCAGTTTTAATTTTCTGAATCTGCAAGTGAGAGATACGCAATTCACAGATTCGTCTTTTCAATGGATTCTTTTTTCCTGGGCTGCAACGGAAATCTAGCACGGCGCCTATAACAAGAGCCAGCAGTGACGTCATTTTCCGACAAGACAGCCTGCCCAGTAGCCGTGACAGCTCCAAACAAGCATTCCAGTAAGAAAAAAGTACCGTGTGAAGCGGGATTAATATCCCGAAAGGCCTTTAGCCATTAGACGACCACGTAGATACCTTCTGAATTTAACTTTTTCTGAAAATATGTTCGAAACAAAATTTATTGTGTTTGTAGGGTGACATCTGATGATGAGCTCATAACTGACCTTGACCTTGAAGGTTTTTTCTAGGTCAACTCTGTTATTTTCAAATGGGAACCCCTATCATTGACACCGGGTTCGGAAATAGTGGGAAAATTTTCGTCTGAACTAATATTATTAAGTTTGTTTTCGTGACCTTGATAAGGTTAATTCAAGGTCAAATGCCAAAAACTGCCTGGTAGCTGTTTGTCTATATTTTCTGGGGGAGTGAACGTTGTGAAGGTACCTCAAGTGTAACAACGACCTTACCAATGTTGACCTTAAGGTCATTTTTCATGGTCATTTAATCTTGAGAATCGTTTTAATAGGAAACTTTGATTTAGACGCCGAATTAAAAAAACAGAATAATTTAACGTTAATATGTGACAACAACCTTTACCTTAACATCAATTTCCTGTGTCATTTGAAGGTCTTATTTTTCAGTTCTAAGGCGACAAACTCCAAGCCTACAAACCCTTAGATAACAAACACTATGTTGTACGGACAGCATTAGCATTACCCGTTAGTCACCATAATGAGGTTGCTTGGTTGGATTCCGAGTATCCTAAAGCCTGAAAAAAGCTGCTTTCATGTAAACTTACTTAATTTGTGAGTTCTTCAAATGTTGCCCCATTTACTTGTTGACAAAATTCGATTCTTCTATGGAAATATCTTACGGTGTTTAATAACACTTCACGTGGAATGTTTAAAAAAGCTGTCCTAATTCTTTTCATCATGTTTTCTCTCGCTCGTGTAAATAGGTTAAAGTTTTCAAGTAAAATTGGAAGTTCGTCTAGGAGTAACTGTTAATAACTATCTCTATCGACATTTCGATTAGTAAAATATATAGACCTACTAAATATCCATTAACGATTCCACACCAAACAGTTACACCCCAATGATGTTGAAAGTCAATCTCTGACATCCAATAAGGATTTGCCGAAGACCAACAATGAGAATTATGTCGATTTATTACTGCAGCACTTTTAAGCTTAGTCTCATGACTGAAGAGAACGTTATTGAAAAAATTATTGTCATTATTAATTTGTTGCACTGCCTACTAACAAAATCTTATCATGCGAAGATGATCTTCTTCATCTAAAGCTTAGTTTAGAATTGTGTGATAAAAATAAGACCCTGCAAACTGTAAATATTTACTTGCAGTAGCTCTAGAAACACCCGAATTTCTTTCAATTTCCCGTAAATTTATGTGAGGATCTGAATGAACCATGACTAGCACAACAATAAATCGAGGATTATTTTAATGATCTTGTTCATTTCGTCTCCTCCTTAGTCGAATAGTATTTCCTCGACAACCACTAATCTGACCTTGCGCCACTCGATTTTTATTTGTGGGGTTATCTACGAGATGTAGTTCACCACACGAGACCTACTACGAGAGAATATAAGATTAAAACAATTAGGACGACGTACTTAAACCTTCCACGCGAAGTATTATTAAACACCGTAAGACATTTCCATTGACGAATCGAACTTTTTCAACAAGTAAATGGTGCAACTTTTGAACACCTCAAGAATCAAGTAGGTTAACGTGAAACCCGGTACTCGAAATACGACAAAGCACCCTTCTCGTGGTGAGTATCGGGTAATGATAATGCTGGCAGTACAACATAATGTTTGTTATCTCGGGGTTTGTGAGTTTCGAACTGAAAAAATGCGATACTCAAATGACAATGAATATTGATCTTAAGGTCAAGATCGTTATCACATTTTAACGTTAAAGTATTCTCTTTTTTGAATTCGGTGTCCAAATCAAAGTTTCCCATTAATAAACCATTCTCACCCTTTTAAATGACTTTGAAAAATAACCTCAAAGTCAACATTGATACGGTCGTTGTCACACTTGAGGTACCTTCACAACGTTTACTCCCCCAGAAAATTAAGATAAACAGCTACCAGACAGTTTTTAAAGGACTTGACCTTGAATTTACTTTATCAAGGTCACAAAAACAAAGTTAAGAATATAATTTGAGGCGTAACATTTCCCGCTTTTTCCGAATCCCGGATCAAAAGTAGGGATTCTCATTTGAAAAAGAAGGGTTAACATTGAAACAATGATAACACTAAAAATAGTTGTATTAAGTGCGGTTCAAAGCCAACAATGTTGACCACTCTAGAACTCGGGGAGCCAATGAAAATTGAGCCAGTGCGATTGATCGGCGCAATCTCGGGGCTTTCAGGTGGATGAAGCGACTCAATCACGACTTGCTAGAGTACTACGATGCGAGCGTGGACCCTATACAAAAAGGTTACATGGCACAACTGCATGCTCTGTGGTGCGAGAAACACCCAGAGCAACCGCACTTTTCGCATCAACATCTGCGAAATCATGCCGAACCACTGCAAAAAAAAAGGGCTATATGACCGGAGCGCCTACTCTACCACAGTAAGAACAAGCCAGTAACAGCTTCAAGGAGCTGTGTGATGCCCTCATAACACCTGAAAAATAATGCCCACCCATCACTACCGAGGAGGTGAAAAAAGTATTAGAACCCAGTGGGCACAAAATTTGGCTACGTCTTTACGACATCGTTACGACATATTTAAGACAGCTTCACAATATCCTAAGTCCATGTCGTAAAGGTGTCTTCACGATATCGTAAAAACGTCGTATGATCTGACGATATATTTACGATATCGTAAAGACACCGTAACGACACGGACATAGGATGTCTTAAAACAGTCGTAAAGATGACGTAACAATGCCGTAAAGACGTCGCCAAATTTTGTGCCCACTGGGAACGTATGAAGCACTATTCCGTTCCGGGAGCAGATGGTATTAAAACCTTCTGGTGGAAGAAGCTTCCTTTAACACATAAGCTTCCGGTCCGTATTTTCACCTTATATTTAATGTTGGAAGAGCCAATTCCGGAATGATTGGTGGAAGGGCGCACAGTACTACTGCCGAAAATGGGCAACTTAGATGACCCAAAGAATTAAAGGCCAATCACTTTTCTGAACACACTGTATAAGATCTTCACAGCTATCCTAAATTATATGATTGATTGGACAATCGAAACTGTGTGGCAAGCAATGTATGAACAATGCGACTCAATGAAAGGCTTAGCAGAATGTCGGGAAAATCTGCTTCTCGATAGATGTGTCTGCAAAGATGCAGCTTCCTACCAGCGTGACCTATCGATGGCCTGGATTGATTAACGGAAAGCTTTCGATTCGACCTCCCATAGACTTATCATCTGTCTTTTGGAAATCTTAAAGGTTCATCCGCAAATAGTTGGGTGCATAGAGAGATTGATGCCGCTTTGGAAAACCAGATTTACCATCTCATCTGGAAAAAATCGTGTGACAACTAACATGGTCACCTTTCAGAGAGGTGTCTTTCAGGGCGACACCATGAGCCCACTCCTCTTTTGCACTTACATTATTGCCACTATCTCTAGCACTTCGCCATTCCGACGGGTACTTGTGCGGCAAACCTGTAGATCGAAAGTACAAGGTCACTCATGTATTTTACATGGACGATCTTAAGATCTATGCTAAAAACAGAGAGCAACTGCATCTAGCAGTATAGTCGAGAATGCGAAGTGCCGCATATACTGGAACTTTATATTCTCGACAATTGTTTCTATTGCTGACTCGAGGCCTGACATGGTTCTTCTTGACTTCGAGAACCGAAACATGTTCGTTATCGAATCTTCGGCACCAGCTGACAAAAACATCATAACCAAGGAGTATGAAAATAAAGAGAGGTATCGAGACCTTATAAGGGAGTTGCAACGATTGTACCCGGAATATTCTGTTAAACTATTCGTCCTTATCATCGGCGCTCTTGGAGGTGCCAAGCTTTCACTTGCTAATGGCCTAAAAAGCATCCCTGCGTGTCAACAATATGCTAGAACACTTGCGGGAAAAATACAGAAGGCGGTTGTCCTCGGGTCGCTCCGTGTTCTTAGGGTGCACGAGGTTTTTGCTGGATCGTCGTATTGATTCCTTTACAGACTGTAACCACCTATCTCATGGTCGTGAGACGTGGTTGTGGCTGAAATTTTACCGCGATTTCGCTGGGAGCGGATGCAATTTTCCAGATTAGCACCCGCTCTCGGCGAAATCCTGCGGTTGTCCTTATGACAAATTTTTAATTATATATATCGTCTTCACGAAGAAATCAATGTTTGCATGACCAGTTTTAAAACCCTGATCGACTACGGCTTTTTAAGTTGACCTGCGGACATTTAGCTCATCATGAAGAGACGCGGTTAACACTGCGAATTATGTGCGATATTTTTTCGCAATCAGCATTTTATGAGACTGTGGGGCCGTCTGAAAAGTGAGTCGTGATAACATACGAATGGCGTGACAGTAATCTGCTCAGACTGTGATTGGTAATCGCAACAGCACGGTGCAAGAAAACATTGTGCGTTATTAAGTGGCCGTTTGTGGAACAATTCGCTAAAGTTGTCGGTAAAGGGCTATATAACGCCCACTTTTCAGAAGGTGTTGCAGGCTCCTAACATGGTGGTTTCGTGTACTAAAAACAGCGGACGAGGCTGTCAAAGGGTTGCTGTCAAGTTACAGGCGATATTTTATGCATTTTATACTTTTTTCTATTTAGTGTTATTTACGATATTTTTGCATTTTTTTCTCAACAATACAATTTTTGGGTGTGGAGCTCAAGATATATTATAAGAGGCAGAGTTAACCAAAAGAATAGTGTTATATGAAAAACGGGCCATATTAAACATACATTTCGGGCAGTATTACATTTTGCAAAAAAAAACATTAAATAATGAATAGTGAAATACTTAATGAATAATAAAATATGTAATGAATTATAAAATTGCACTGTCTGTGGTTACAGAATTTTTCATAACTGTAACCCTTTTTCCAGGTCGTTCAGGGCTAATGTTATGGGACTTTCCGTAATTCTAACCCCTTATCCAGCTTGTTCAGGGCAAACGTTACGGAAAATTCCGTAACCATACATAGTGCCTAATAAAATATATATTGAATAATATGCGCACTTATATGAATATTTGCACTATGAAAGGGAGATTCGTTCAAAAAATGTACTGAATTAGAACGCAAAATATTGTCAGAAAATCTCTGGAAATACCGATTACCGCAATTCGTGACACATTCGTGACGCATCTTGAGAGCTTCTGATTGTCGAAATTCCCAGCCTATTTTGGAAAATGATAAGTTTAATCAGTTTAATGACATTTGTTAACGTGTCAGGGTGAATCACCAATCAGGCAGTGAATGTATTAACATATCCTTAGAACATACCCTGCAGACACTTACAACCAGGTCAAAAATCTGTTTTTACAGTTAGAAGTACTTTAGGTTTTGGCCTATCGATAAATTTTAGAAATATGTAAAGAAAACAATTTTATTATCCCACAAAACGTGGTTAAAGTTCCTCTTATTAAGTGAAATAATGATGACGATTAAACTCGTATTTTATGCTTCATTTTATATTTTTATGATAAAAGATACTTTTAAAATTTTTTAAAGTTTTCTTTTAAGTTTTCAATAGCTTTCTAAAATTTTCTGATAAACGTACAGAAATTTTCAGTAAATATCAAAAT
Source organism: Belonocnema kinseyi (assembly GCF_010883055.1). Lineage (NCBI taxonomy): Eukaryota > Metazoa > Arthropoda > Insecta > Hymenoptera > Cynipidae > Belonocnema > Belonocnema kinseyi. The sequence continues at coordinate 41,561,698 of NC_046658.1, forward strand.
TTTTTGGGTAGGTTTAAGGTAACTTTCAAGGATTCAATTTCCTAAGTTAGAGACCACATCTCTAGCTCATTCTTTAAGTTTCCATCCTAAGTCAAAGTGTCCACGAAAGAACCGCCAGGTCTATTCTTTTTTAGGACGGCACTGCATATAACCACTTCTGCACTGCTTCTATGAACTTTCTACTAAGTTTATACGTTATAATTAATCGAAAATCATTCTTTTTGAATAAATGAAAATTGTATATGAAGTCTAAGTAAACAAAATTCTAAATTTATTTAAATTTTATTCCGATTTTATACTGCTTTTGTTTTAAAATTGAAGAATTTTGATTTGAATGGTTCAACAGTTTACAATGTTCTGGAAAAGTGAAAACTCTAATATTTATCTACAATATTTAATTTTTTATATTAAAAGCTAAATAACTTCAGACTGAATTGTTTGAAATAGAGCTTAAATAGTTAAAATTTCATACGACTAAATTTAAACTTTGAACGTCACAATTGTAATTGTTCCATTTTGAAGTTATTTAATTTGCGAGTAAACTTATTCAGTTTTGATGTATAAATAACAATTATATAATTATTGATTTTTTGAAAATTCGCGTAAGTTTAAGAGATATTTAGAAGTCTTTTAAATATTTCAACTTGATTTAAAACAAATATAAACTTGTAAAGATGACAATATAATTTTTTGATGCTATTTAAGGATTTAAAAATGTTTTAAGATAATAGAAGCAATTGTTTGGAATTCCTCTGAAAATTGCAAATGGTGTTTCATATTGAAAAAATTAACTTGAAGGGAATATTTGGATGATTAAAAAAAAGAACAAATGTTGATACATGAATAAAAATAAACTATAGTTATTGTTCTAGAAAAATCATGTGAATTTAGGAGATATATGAAGGTTTTAAGATGACTCAAAAATAATTTAAAACCTGAAAGGATTAAAATTTTATTTTTATATTTTTAATGATTTTATACAAACAATTTAGAGGGGTTTTTAGGATTTTAAAAGTCTACAAAAGGGTAAAAAAATTATTAAATATCACGAAGAAAATTGAAAATAATCTTTTATTCTGAATAATTAATTTCAAGAGAATATTTATTTAAATTTGTTAGGATTTTCAAAATGGTCAAATAACATAATGTACGATTTTAAGCCAATTCTGTTTACTTGAAGCAGTTTTAGATAATTTTAGAAAAATGTTGAAGAATTTTCATAAATATTTATTAGCTTTGTAAAATTTTCAGAAGTAACTTGAACGTATTCCAAGAAAGTTAAAGCAAAATGTAGAGCTTAAAACATTTTTTAACGTTTTAAGGATTTTGAAAGGCTTACAGACAATACAACAATTTGCTTAAAATACCTGGTGAAATTTTTAATCACTTTTAAATTCAAAAAAATAGTTTTAAAAGAATATTTCAAAAGAAATACAGGTTTTGATAAATGAATACCAATTGAACAATTGTTAATTTTTTACTACTTAACATAAAATAAGTTTATATTCTAATATAGAAAATTTGCAGTTAAAAAAATTATAATCGTTCAATTTTTATTCTTTCTGAATCGAATATGATAGCTAGGAATTGAAAATTTAGAATTTCACGGCATTTAATTAAAAATTGTTTATTTGAAATGTACCAGGATCTTTCATTTTATATGCGTAAATTATTGAGTATTTTAATAAAAAAAGTCTTAACTTTAATTTTCAAAGTTAAACATCCAAAACGGTTGTTTGAGTGTTTTAATTTGAATTTCATTTTTTATAACTTCAAATGAAAACATTTTTAGATTCAACGGTTCGAATGTTCCAATCACAAGGACCGTCCAAAATTGTTGTGAATCAGTAAAACGCCGGAAAATGACCGAGATTCTTTTCCTGGAATAAAATGGCCAACCTGCCATTAGTACAAAAATTATGGCGAATTTTTTATATATGCAGAGTTTTATCTAGTCAACAATAATACGCACACTGCCTGCTTGCTGCGCACATAAACTGTAGAAGGCCGTGCGATACGACGAAGCAAAGGGTCGCACGCTGAATGGCACTGACTACACTAACTGCTCTCTCGTATGCTCGCTTGACTGCTCGTGATTGCTGACAATCTCTCGTTGACTTCTACTGACTTACTCACGATTTCGGAATAATTTAAAATATTTCTGCTGATTTCATTTGATTTTCGCTCATTTCAAAAGATTGAATCTTTTTTAAAAGATCCACTCAGATACCACTGATTTCAGATCATATCACAAAGTGTTATGCTTGTTACATTTGATTCCATACCGATTCCAAACGCAAAACCCCCTTGATTCGAGAGTGAATCGTCGCTCGATACAAACTTAGCAAAAGCGTGCAATAAGTCCGCAAATACGGATCTACAAGACGTAGATTTTTCTAACGCGGCAAAAATGGCCCCTGAGAACTGAAAATTCGAATAGGAAATTTTGAATTTTAAAACATATATTATCGTAGATAATTACACTCTAATCTTTTTTAGTTTTTTAACAAATTTCAAAAAATCAGTTTTTTAAAAGTCGATTTTTAATTTGATTTTTTTTCTTTAACTCGTGCTCGAATCCACAGATTTTGGAATTTCTTTATAAGATTCAGAGGGATAAACCGATATAGGTTTTTTTTATGACAGTTAGCGGTTTAACTTTTCAACTTTATTTTTAACAATAAAAAAATTATTTTCTGACCTATTTCATAATTCGTTCCACAAAATATTTGAGCGTTATCGTTTATATTCAATTTTCAATAAAATATGCTTTAATCATAATATTTATATAGGAGTTCAAAATGTAAAAAAGAGAGCTTCATTTTTTTAAGCCAATTCCGCCGCGCTAGAAAAATCCACGTCTTGTTCTTCCATGGGAAAACTCAATTGCTTTTAGTGAGCTGAAAAATGACTCTAATATATACAGAAACAGGGGGAACGCTGAAGAGGCCCGATAGGTCAGAAAGAATCCGTTGATTATCCCTGATTTACCTTTCCGTCTTTTGTATTGTGCTCCTTGCCTTAGATAACATCTGTATTTGGTCAACAATATGCTGCTTGATTGTCACCATCTTTGACTTTGTTCAGTGTGTCATTGAAGGTCTTCAGTTCTTGGGCGAACTGTCGAACCCTTTCCGTGAACGGTCTACCAGATGTTATGTAGTCAATCGCACATGAAAACGGGAAGCATTCTGTCTTGCCAATCCAATCTTCTTGTTCAGTTTATGCATGCGTCTATTGGTCTTTTGATCAATTGACGGTTTTAGCCTATGATTTGAATCAGCCAAAGTTCTCGCAGCCCCATAAACTGAATAATTGATGGTCCAGAGGTAGGACTCGGGCGAAATATCTTCACGATGAGAGGCATCCATTAAAGCCAGATCTTGGGGCTTAGTAGGAACCTGTAGGTTATTGTTCTTCTTTGTCCTAAAATCACTATCATCTTTCAGAAGGTGCCTTCTTACCGCGGTTAGTCTCGATGTTGCTTCCTCATCTTCGCATGTAGCTTGTTCATATAGCGGTTGAGGAAGCGCTTTGCGCACATTTTCAGTTTTTGAGAGGTAGGCTCGTTTATTTCGCACTGACTAATGCAAAACGGGCTGAACTTCTAGGTGTTTCTGACACGACAGAGTGTGCATACGCTCCGTAAACCCTCCTCTAACGGGGATAATGCTGACATCATAGCATTCTAGAGTCATCCTTGAGTTGATTCGTCCACTCAATGTAGGCGTTTTGCCAGTTCGTCGTCGTGTTTCCATATAAATTATTTTCAGCACCCCAAATTCTAGGGTGATCGGCACTGTTTGCCAACCCATTTTTGGGTGTTCTGCGCGTTCGAGCGTTTTGAACCGCAATCGAAACTTTTTGGTTGTTTGATGGTTTCATTGTTGTTCCCATGAGCAGCTATGGAAAGGGTTCATTCATTCTTGTAGAGCCCCGCATGCAAGGATATGCTGCTCACTCTGAGAGATCGCCGAGTATCTCAGAGTCACCGTTTAAGACACCTCGCCCAGGTGCCATTCAGCATTCGGCACGTTTGTAATGCTTTCGCTGAGGGGTTATTCCTTCAAGACCATCCTTGAACATTTATCCGTGACTGCTTATTAATTATTGTAACCAGCAGAAAACCTCGTTGCAGGGACCCTATCAGCAACCCAAGGGCACGTTCGGGGGCTGTGTCATAGGCCCTTCAGTTTGATTCGAAAGTATATAAGGGTATAAATATACGATTGTCCTAATGACCGGTATGAAGTTAAGTAGAGGAACATGTAGCCGGATAAGTTTCGGGCATTTAAGGCCCAAAGCGAACCCTCTCAGTTGAAAAACGAGTCATCGAGGCATTTTTGAAGTTGGAACTTAAAAAATCGTTTTTCGAAAAAAACGCATCTAAACTTGGCGAGTATCATAAGGACACATGTTACGTTTTTCCTTTATTTTACTATTTACTATTTTACTTTTGGTCCCAGTATCATTCTTCAATCGAATCCAAAAATTAAAAGTTTGGACCCCAACTTAGAAAAACGCGATTATCTCCTAAACTAGAACCGGCCATAACGGCCCTTTTCATGCTGATATCAATATATGTATATATATATACACAATGTATCTGCAACGATCATGCTTGTCGTCCCAATATTATTCTATTTATTGGAAGTGTTTCCATGGGTGAAGGACAAGCTTAGATCCCTGGATATCGGGTCACAAAAATTCATGCACATGAAGAAAAGTATGCACCTTACATTTTCTGATCCGCGACTTTACATCACATGCCATCCTCTTATTAAACTGGTCAGTAGGCACGAAGAAGTGGACAAAGGAGCACTACTGTACAAAGCAGCGGATATGACTCCTGAAACAGTCAGCCTTGACTTCAATATCAGGGGTGAGCAAAATGCATTAAATATTATCTGTCTCGAATTCTCACTCCTGAAAGCCCAGATTAAGAAATCACAGAATAAAAATTTCCATAAACAGCTCTTCGACGAGAGGATGAATGATATCTTCCACAGAATTATGGAGGATCAGTCGATGTCGTGTCAGCTAACGTTTACTGTCCTTAAACCACCCGGATTAAAGTCGCACACGGAGGGTTTAATTTTGTCATGTCAAAACGGTGTCATTTTCACTTTAGCATACCATAACCACAATTTGTGCCAAGATGTTTCCGATGATAACTGCAGAGCTTTCATGCACACCCCGAGCATCTAGGACACACACTGTTTAGTTGTCTACCTCATGTGGGAACGACGTATATCCAAAGGTACAATGCGGGACTACGAGCGCTTTATTACCACCTCCGTCATTTTTACGTTATTAGTTCTGACAGCAATTTGGCAAACGCTCCTAGGAAAATAGAATCAATTGTCGGAAATAAAAAGTTGCGCGTATACTTCATATTCACGTAAATTGTTTCTGTTGCGCACTCGAAGCCTGACATAGTTCTCCTTGACTTCGAGAAACGATCCATGTTCGTTATCGAATTTTCGGCACCATCTGACAAAAACATCATAGCCAACGAGAGTTAAAAAAAGAAGTCAAAGACCTCATTAGGGAGTTACGACGATTATACCCAGAATATACTGTTAAGCTAGTCGTCCTGATCATCGCTGCTCTTGGAAGTACCAAGAATGCACTGATTAATGGCCGAAAAGCATCCTTACGAATTTAATCCATTTCAGACTGTAACCACCTATCTCAATGTCGAGAAACGTAATTACAGGTGAAACGTGACTGCGATATCGCCGGGAGCGAATGCAATTTTCTAGAATGGCACGCGATCCCGATAAAATCGCAGTAACGTTTAAGCTGAAACCACGGCTCACAAGCGAGAGATCAGTGGTTATCGTCTGCGATAAACTTCATATGACGATCTGGCAAATGTCTTCTGCATCCTAAAGAAACGGAGCGACCCAAGGACGACCAACTTTTGCATTTTTCCCACATGTATCTGAACATTCCGTTGATACGCGGGGTTGCTTTTCAGGATATTAACCTTCGAAAGCTTGGCACCTCCAAGAGTACCGATGATCAGGACGATCAGTTGAACAGAATATTCCGGTTTATGCAGTTCCAGTTTAACAGTTTATGCCCTTCCTAGAACTGGTAGCCTCGCAGATTCGTGTTGAGAGAGGAGCCTACGGGGTCGAGAGATGCCAGCAACGTAGCGATAAAGGGACAGTGCACAGGTACTTACGCGTATCTGGTCCGTAATATTATGTAATCAATATGGAAATGATTCACATGAGCGTTACAGTGCTTTTTGACTGCCGGAATTGACGGTCAATGCTTCTGCAAGTACACGGAGAAAAATAGAAGGTCAGTTTAAGACATCCAGATGTGCAGATAGACTACATTGAAGGGTCCAGTACAGGATAGCCTTTGAAGATGGTTAAAGGGACTATCTATATGAGTTTAGAACAAGAGGTTCAAATCGATTATCTCAGAATGTCGAATTGAGCATCTCGTACGGTCAAATCGATGGTTATATATAGTCGAAATGATCAGCACGTAGGGCGGAATTGGTCATTATAAAAGGTCGAGTTGCATATCATAGCGGGTGGATTTGATTATCTCACGTAGACGACTTGATCTTCTCGCACAGTCGACCTGGTTGTCTTAGGGGGTCGGTCTGATTATCCTACGTTTTCAATATTTGTTGTCCTTTTCCCACTTATTCCAGTTTCTCTCTCTCTCTCTCTCTCTCACGGCGTTAAGGACACGGCGTGGTACCACTGTAAATTTTGTGCACATTTTCAGTTTAAAATGTAACAGTGATAAAAAATTGATAGCTAAGGGTCGAGGTTACGTCTTTATCTTTAATTCCTTGGAACCATCAAATGAGACGTTATATTGTACTCAATTCAAATCGATGTTGTTGATCCGGTGTAGATGTTGCTGTTGATTTTTTTTGTCGGAGATAATGATAAACAGAGAGCGGACGAGCATAGTCTGAAGTTGCCTACGGAGTATAGCCTCGGCTCCCTCTTTGTGGAGAACCGTCGAATGGGGAAAGGTGGTGGGAGAGCCGCACGAAAATTTGAATGTCTGTGGCTGTGATGAGCAGACAGCACCGAGTAGAATGAAAAGAAAATAGAGCGATAAATGATACGTTGTCATCAATTCAAATACAGGATGGCCACTGGACCTGAAAATCGGGAAATAAGAGTAAATTTATTTTTTGACCGGGAATTTTACAAATTTTTAGACAATAATTCTGACCAACTTTGATTTCAACCGTGTTTTAAATAATTAGGTAAATTGTTATGGATTGCTTAGGATTTTAAAACACATTTTTAATCAATAAAATGTGAATATAAATTACTTAATAATTTTTTAATTAAACTGTACTTTAAGTATTAAAAGTAAATAATAATTTTTATTTATATTCATAAATAAAGGCTGGAATTGAATTTCAAATATTGGTTCAGTTTAAAATATTCCATTTTTAAACCATTCTATTGCAAATTTGTTAATTAAGAAAAAGAAAAATTATTTAATATTTATAAATATCTGACTGTTTATTTAAAATCCGTAATTACAAATTGAAAACAAAAAATAAACGAAAAACTAAGCTTAAAACGTTAAAATATTATTTACATTACAAAAAAAAAATTTAGAAGTACTTGAAAAGTTTTTAAATTTTATCTGCTATATCATCAGAGACTGTACCTTACCGACAGTAGATCAACGCTCCAAACCATGAAGGCAGAAATACTACACAATATCGATGAAGTTAAGAATCTTCAATAACAGAAAATGCTTAACGTCTCAATAAGAATAGATGGAAAATAATATTTTCAAATTAAAATTATTTCTTGAAAAAAAGATCCTACTCCATCTTCACTCCATTGGGAATCGAACCACAATCGAAACCACATCTAGTCTTATTAAGACGTTAAGCATTTTCTGTTCTTGAAGATTCTTCACTTGATCGATATTGTGTAGATTTTTTGCTTTCATGGTTTGAAGGGTTGATCTACTGTCGGTAAGGTACAATCTGTGATGATATAGCAGATCATTTTAAAAATGATAATAGCTTAATTGGAAAAGCACCTGACCGGAAATCAGAAATTTTGTGGTTCAATTCCCAATGGAGTGAAGATGGAGTAGGACCTTTTCTCAAGAAATAATTTTACTTAAAATGTTTCAAAAATAATTTAAAAATTGAAAAACGTAAAACAAAATTCAGATTCTACATTCTAAGTAACAAATTAAATTTGGTTAAATACTGTAATTAAAATTGTAATGTTTAAAGTTTAGTTTTTCGTTTAGTTCTGTGTATTTCATTTGAAATTACAGTTTTTAAATGAACAGTCAGATATCTCTAAATATTAGATAATTGTTATTTTTCTTAATTAAAAAATTTCAAATTAAATGGTTTAAAAATGGAATATTTCAAACTGAAACAATATTTGAAATTTAATTAATGCCTTCAATTACAAATATATTGTTTTGAAGTTATTTTAAAATTAAAAATAATTTATAAAGTTCAATCGGGTGTTTACATTTGTCTAATTAATAAGACTTTCAAATTTAAAAAGTTTAATTTTTAAAGTTTAAATCTGGAAATTCTAAAATTATGAACTGATTCCGAATCGTCTTGTAAAATCGCTTATTGTTTACTTTTTAATACTTAAAGTACAGTTCAATTTGAAAATTATTAATTGATTTATATTCACATTTTATAAACTAAAAAGGTTTTCTTTAATCCTAAACCATCTATTTCAAATATTTCTAATTTTTTGAATATTTAAAACTGGTTTTTAACCAAATCACGCATCCTAAACTGAATGATACCATAATAAAAAAAATATAAAAATTTAGCTAATTATTTAAAACACGATTGAAATCAAAGTTGGATAGATTTATTTTCTGAACATTTGTAAAATTCCCGGTCAAAAAATAAATTCACTGTCATTTCCCGATTTCCAGGTCCAGAGACCACCCTATATTTGCATTGATGACAACGTATCATTTATCGCTCTATTTTATTTTCATTCTACTCTGTTCTGTTTGCTCATCACAGCCACAGACATTCAAATGTTCGCCCGGCTCTCCCACCACTTCTCCCCATGCGACGGTTCTCCGCAACGTGTGAGCCGAGGCTACGCTCCGTACGCAACTTCAGACTACGCTCGTCCGCTCTCTGATGATAAATTGTAGTAATGTTGTTGAAAGGAATTGACATAATTCAGACAATTCAGATCTTTTGATGCTATAGATCCTTTATTAAAAATTCTACGTTTCGAGAGTCAAAACGCTCTCCTCATCAGCAAACAATAGTTCTAGATTGGTCCACTTATTATAATTATAGAATTAGTAATAAACCCATCCTCTCAAATAAAACCTTCTCGATTATCAATCTGTAAAACAAATTTATTTTAATTTAATTACTTTTTTATATATATTATAATTAAATTATAGTTACAATTAGTATGGAAAAAAAAAAGAAAATATATAATAAATTGGTTGAAATTGTATAAAAGTATAACATTGTAAGAAAGTGAGGTTATAAAAATAAAAAATCAATTGTAGTTATCTGTGTACAATTTAATATACTATTAAAAAGATTTTTTTATGATAAGAGTCTTTATGTTAAAGATAATGTTTACGAATTATAATCAATTGTAGTGAAAAATTTGGAATTTAAAATAAGAGTCAGAACTTGTGTTCTGCTCCATTTTTGTGTCTAAAATCGAGAAAGTGAAATAGAAAGAGATGGGGTACAAGGATAGAAAGTCAATAACGTACCAATGAATTCGTCGTAAAGGTTCCATAATGATACCTAATGAATCTAAGATATACTTGATAATTTCACGATTTTTCATTAATTTAACTAACCAAAAAAAGAGTCAAGACATTATAAATGAAATTAAACAATCTAAAATAATGTTATATAAAGGACTATAATCTACAAGATCAGTGATTACATTAAGACATCTATCCCCATTGTTCTTAATGAAGAACATTTCAGCTACCAATCTTTTAAATTTATAAGGCTCATGGTGTAGAACTTTGACATGTCTACAGTCAATCTCATTACCTGCCAGAACTTGATGTTTAGCTATCACTTTATGGGTTTTTGGACTCTGTCTAAAGTTACCATGATGTTCTTTAATTCTAGTACTAAGTAAACTACCAGTTTGGCCTATATAACACATTTCACATTCTAAACAATCAATTTTATAAACTACATTAGTCAAATCTAAAGTTTCTAAAACATCTTTACCTAATTTTATAAATTTGTTTAATTTGGAATCAACCCTAAAAATTGTTTTAATATTAAAATATTTCTAAATTCCTTTGACTTCAACGATAACTTATCATGGAAAGGTATGAGAACAATAATTTTTGAATCAATATTATGAACTGGAAACAAGTTTAACTCACTAAAAACAATAGTTGGTTGGGACAACAAACAAAGTAGTAGGCCCAACTATTTTAGTTTGTAATATATGCCGCTGCTATTAAAGTGGTTGAGGCTACTGCTTTTATTTGCAAGATTGGTAGTAGTTGTCCTTACTACTTTATTTGTTCTCGCTACAACTTTCGATGGCAGGTACTAATTTCAGGTAGTTGTGTTTACTACTTTAAATAGTAAGCGTTACTACTTTAGTTATTAAATCTTACTATTAAATTAGTTATTTTACAAATAAATTAGTTTATCTTACTACTTAAAGTAGTAATCCTTACTATTATATAAGCTTATATAATATTACTATTCAATCTTATATTTTCTTAATATTCATATAATTATATTCACCCGCTGGCAAGCTGAATTGTCACGATGATGTATTTACACAAATTAGGGTACCTTTTCACGGAGGTCTGTTTTGAAGTATTCGTTGAATTTATTTGACACATCGAGTTCGCATCTATAGGTTATCAATCAATCAAATTTACCATAAACCAACAAAGTAACTAGAAATAAATTCTATGAAAAATATTAATTCCACGATTATTTCAAAACAGGCCTCCCTGAAAAGGTACCCTAATCGTAGGCCGTAGAGGACGCCCTAAGGATCTATACGATGCTCTTCAATATTTTCCACGTGTTTACACATTATACGTAAAGGTTCAGATTAAAATGGCGATCATCGAAAAATGAAACATTTTGATGAGAATGTTGACAGCACTGCTCAGAATTCAGTTCTGCCAATATCGCCAAGGGTCGCAACTTGTAACCTTTACTACTTTTATTTGTTGGATAATAAATTGCTGGTAAATGTAACTAATTTATTGGTTGCGACTACAATTACTATCCTCACTAATATAACCTTCATAGGAGGACTAACGGCGATTTTTTACCGTAGAAAACTGGTTAGTTACTGTTACCATCGAAATAGCTGTCGTAGCTTATACCAACTCCACTAATAAGGAGCTTCTTGTCGCAACTAACCATTTTTTTCAGTGCTGTACTGTATTGTGTTCTTTCAATGTTTTTAATGTATCTTCAATGTGTACATGAACAAATTTCATAGAATAATTATTGAAAAACAAAATGTTTTCAATAAAATGAATATTAGTATTTTGAAAAGACTCGTGTGATAATTTGAACATTATGTCAACGAGATTTTTAATAGTAGCCATTTTGTGTTGAATTGGATGATTAGAAAGAAAATGAATGTATCTGCCTGAATAAGTGGCTTTCCTATACCAATCAGTAATAATAGTTCCATCTTTAGTTTTTATAACCTTAACATTAAAAAAAGGTATAGAATTATGAATTTCCATTTCATGAGTAAATTTAAATGTAGGATGATAAGAATTGAACTTTAGTAAAGCGTAATCTAATTTATTTTTTGGTAAAATCATGAAAATATCCATGTATCTATAAAATGTGGGTAAATTGAAATCTAGATTATTAATAACTGTGTTTTCTAAGTCTTGCACAGCTAAATCTGCCAAAATATGTGATATTGGAGAGCCCATTGGAGTACCATGTATTTGTTGTTTTCTTTCTAATTAATTCAATATATGCATTTTATGCGCCTGGGAAGGAAAGAAAACAGCCACCGTAAGTGTACCCATGGTGAGTAGAATAGCGGCGTGACACCTTACTCAATGAAACAGTAGATGGTACCAAAGTGTTATTTAGTCGAAGATACTGTAAACAGTGTAAACCCAGAATCGAGACCAGGATTTAGATTGAGTGCTTGGCATGCCTCACTCAACCTTCATATTGTTAGCGAATTAGAGTCGTTTGAGAGAAATGAAAAATTATTAAAATATTAAGGAATTTAATTTTAATATGCTGCATTAGGTTCATTACATAGCGACGAGAATATTAAACAAAGATAAAAAATAATCGGTTAATCTTTTCAATTTCTTTTGAGACTGATGAGAGATAAAGATGCTGCGTCAACAGTATTGGAAAGAGTATGCAATTCGCAGCCTTTTCTCCAGCAATTCCTTTTCCAGACTTTTCAACCGAAAACTCTGCAATCATAGACATTCATCAGTTTTCTCGCTTTTTGCTTAAATATTTTTTTTCATATACAACCTTTTGTTTCACAATAAATGTGCTGTTGCTCAGGATTGATGCACTATTTTGTTTTAAACAAGACAGTTGCATTTTTAACCGAAGAGAATAATTATAAACGAAACGGATGAAGCTCACAACATGAATTTCCTGCAAAAAAGGGCCACATCCAACCAAATAGTTGAATATTCAACCTAAAAGATGATATGTTGACCAAAAAGATTAATTTATTACCAAAAAAGTTAAATTTTTAAATAAATAGTTTAAGTTTCTATACTAAAAAAAAAAGGTCAATTTTGAACAAAAAATGTAAGTTAAGTTTTTTTTAAACGGATTTATTATACCTTTGGCTTGATAATTTATCTTTTTCTGTTGAAAAGTTATGTATTTTTTGGAAAATGAATCCTTTTGTTCACTTATTTACCTTTTAGGTTAAAAATTCAACTACCTGGTTTAAAATTAATTGTTTTGCTCAGAATTCGTCTTTTTGACTCGAAAATATATAAAATTGGTAGAAAATAAAAATATTTTGTAGCACATAAACTTTTTTTTTGTCGAAAATTCATACATTTGGTTGATAATTGAACTACTTCGGTAGAAAATTCAACTATTTAGTTAAGAGTTAAACTATTTAGTTAAAAGTTAAACTATTCATTTGAAAATTTAACTCCTTGTAAAAATTTTTTTTTTTTTTTGTTAAAATACTATAATTTCAGGCTGAAAATTCTACCGTTTCGAAGATAATATATTTGTTTTGCTTCAACATTTTAACTACTTTATTGAAAAAATATATATTTTCTTGCACATTCTTAATTTTTGGAACGAAAATTAATCTTCTTTGAATAAAATTTAACTATTCCATTTTTGGTTGAAAATTTATCTTCTTTTTAGTATAGAAACTTAAACTATTTCTTTGAAAATTTTTCTTTTTTGGTAATAAATAAATCTTTTGGTCAACATTTTATCTTTTTGGTTGAATATTCAACTATTTGGTTGAGTGTGGTACCGTTTTGTTGAAAATACATGTTTTGAGCCGCATCCGTTTAGTTGATAATTATTCTTTTTGGTTAAGAATATAACCACCTTGTTTAAAACAAAATCATGGAGAATAGATATAAGGAGACCAATCTGTAATGCATGGACTTCACCAAAAACGGTTACTTTTCTGTTGCCAGAAGTACGCACATACGCATGTGTAAAATCACACTTACGTATAGTTCAAAACTTTCCGAACGTGGCGTGCCAACTGCACTTAAAAAAAAATATGGCTGCCTCCATTGTTTTGTTTTGACAGGTCGCTTGAACAAATAAATAAATGATAATCAAACAGGATTTTATTAAATGTTTGTTGAATAAAAAAATATTCGCCATGTAAGAGGTAGGTAGTATGTTTGTGAAAATATCAAATTACTTTTACCAACACTATGCGTGCGACAGGTATTCGATGCGTTCGTAACGAAAACGATAAACATACAACTTATACCACTCTGAAAGTCTTGTAAACTACACTTGTTGGAAACTTTCGATTTTATACAGCGATTTTTAATTTTAGTATTCTTTCCTTTATTCACAAACTATTAATTGTTCAATCATTATTTATTTACATTTGACTCGCGTTCACATCGGCAACCATATTTTTTAAAAATGTGGTTGGCACGACACGCTCGGGAAGTTTTGAACTATACGTAAGTGTGATTTTGCACATGTGTGTGTGTGTGCGTACTTCTAGCAACAAAAAAGTGTTCATTTTTAGTTCCCCTAGTTTGGTCTCCTTATGTCTATTCTCCATGAACAAAATAGTGCATTAATCGTGAGAAACAGCACGTTTATTGTGAAGCACGCATTTTGTATTTAAAACAAAAATTCAATAAAAAAGAGAGAAAATTATGAATGTTTATGATTGCAGAGTTTTTGGTTTCTATTTCTGGAAAAGGAATTGCTAAAGAAAATGCTGCGAATTGCATACCCTTCAAGTGTAATCTTAAAAATAAAATCACTTGCAATTCCACACTTTTCCAAATCAACAATTTCCAATATTCTTGGTACGACATTTTTTTGTAGTGGAATCTGAGAAGAGGAGAAATTACGAAAACTCTCTACAGAAATTGAACGGAATAACCAATTTTCTTCTATATATTTCTTTTAATCTGTAGTTATGTAATGAACCTAATGCAGTATATTAAAATTTAAGTAATCCGGCTACTGGAAACGCTAGTCAAAGTTATACAGTAATAATAAAAAAAATGTAAACAATAATAAAATGTAAATTTAAATTTGTATTTGACACCATCCAAATAAAAGTCATTTTTCACGCTCAGCAATTTTTAGCATAACTACATATCAAGGAAGTAAACTTAACCTGAAATGCGCAAGCCACAAAATCATAATTTGGATTTTCGCGCACTTCCCGATTCCAGCAGAAGCTATCTGCCAACTTACAACGCCACACCGTTCTCATCATATTTTACCTCGGTATGCTTTGCTATTATTAAGCTTAAATACCCTGGAAGCAAGTTCAAACGAGCAGTCATTCAAATTTCACATGATATTTGCTGTCTCCAAAGCATTTTCCCTAACAATATTAAACGTTCTGTAAAGCCAAAATTAACGATTTAAAGACCACGAAAGGCCTTTCCATAAGATCCCATGTTTTCTGACACGACTTTTAACAGTGATAATTGCACATTTAACCTGGAAAGGGCCCTAGGAAAGGCATAATGTAAAATAAAACATATTTCTTCGCAAAAAAAGAAATAATTTTAATGATTTTTTATCTGACCGATCCAATAGCTGGAATCATTTTAAATAAACACGCCAACGGTAACTAATCAGGTTGGCCCTCCGCTAAGGGTAATTTGCTCTTCCGCGAATTGTCGAAATGAGTGAAAATAAGATGATTTTATTGACCATCCTGAAAAGAGAAGTCGATTATTCCTGATATTGAATCGGAACTTCTTATAACACTCAGACTCGCCATAAAATGAGAGTCTCTATGTCGACAAAATTCTGGAATACTCTATAGATCCTAGGGAAGAACTGCCTGGGTCTCTAAATTTTGACCATCCAACTTTCACCATCCATTTTTTCTCCGTGCAGTGCCCAAGACCAGTCATAATTTCCGGATCCAGTGTATTGTCGAAAATATAAGGTTTCAGTTTATGTGGCAATTTCCCTTTTCGACAATTGACTTTACTTCCCTAGGAGCGTTTTGTGGATCAGTATTAAGTCTAATTCCGTAAGAGTGACGGAGATGGTAGTAAAGAACTCGTAGTAGTACTGCCTTGTGCTTTTGGATGTACGTCGTTCCAACATTAGTTGGACAACTAGATAGTATGTATCCTAGACGTTCGAGGTATGCATAACATACATGTCTTGGCTTAAAATGTGGTGAAGGTATGCTAAAATTGAAATGACACCGTCTTCGCACGCCAAAATTAAAGCCTCCGTGCCCGACTTCAATCCGGGTGAATCCAGGAAAACAAACATCAGTTCATACGAAATTGACTCATCCATCATATTCCAGTGGAAGATGCCGTGCATTTGTCTGTATGATTTTTCCTGTGCTTTCTTGATCCGGGCATTTAGGAGTGAGTACTCGAAACGTATAATGTTTGATGCATTTTGCTGACCACTGGTATATCGGATTTAATAATAAATAATATTAAAACTTCAATATATCGAAGTGAAGGCCAAATGCTTCAGCAACATCCTCAATTGTCCATTTGCAACTATGTGTGCTGTACTTAGAATAATCCTGTTGCGAAGACATTCAAGATTCAGTATTCCGTGACGACCTTGACGGCGTCACACGTAAATTCGCGGTACAGAAGAACCTTGAGGAGTTTTTTTTGGTTAATTTACATAACCTTTCGTGACCCGATATCGAGGGGTCTGAGCTCGTACTTCACTCATGGCACCACTCAAAATGAATAGAATATTACCGGACGGCAAACATTTACGTTGCACATAATCTATTCTTCGAGGACAGTTTAGAAGAACAAATCCGTTGGATGAGACGTTTGTATCTGCAGTAGCCAGTATCCTTTATAGAAGTCATGTCCTGAATACCGCTCTGTGGCACGCTCATGTATGTATAGGTCTCTTCAGCCCCAAGGTGTTGTATATTGCTTTTGCCGACGAGCTCAGGGTCATCGGGGATGCCTTTAATTTCCCCTCATTTTCAATAAACCATAGCACATTTTTCTAACTCAAGTTCTGTTAAATTCTCTCGAAAGTACTCATTGACAATTATTAAAGCTAGATTCGGTCGGTTCGCATTCAAACTATCGGACCCTGACAATGAAAATCCTGCCAGATGTTATGTAGCTAATCACACACTGAATGCAGGACGCACGTCTTGTCTAGCATACCTGAGTGCTGAGTTGATGCATTCTTCGTTTGGTCTTATGATCAGCCGTTGGTTTTATTTCAGGGTTTGCGTCCGCCGAATTTCTAGCTGAATTATACACATTACAACGTAATATTATAATTTTTATTCAACTTTCTTATAATACTCCTTCGGCACTGCGAATCAAAATTTCGAGTAAGAAAATCGTACTTACTTTTTCCAGGGCGCCAGACCTTTCTTGGGTCAAAACATAAGACAACGGAAGGTAAGATAAATCTTAATTTTATTTAAGACAACACAACCTACGATACTTTGAAAATTTTAGAACAATTACGATTTGGACATTTATTTTATTATTTATACATAAGTCTAAGTTCGATTCGGACAATCTCTTCAATCGATTCTAATAACTTTAAATTAAAGCTCAATCCTCAGATGCTCCACAACCTTTACTAATTTGCGGTAAAATATAACATATCTTCTACTAATGTAACTCAGGGTCAAGTTTAGGGAATCAATTTTCAGTAATATACATTATCAGACAGAAAAAGAAGAAATATCACTAGTTAATCAATTTGAATATAACACAAACGAAACTTTTTTGTAAATCGACTTAATACGGGAAATTCTGTGTCAACGTATTCCGTGACAAAAATTCCGCAAATTAAACATAATCTTTTCAGCAAGATTTAATAACACGACGTACAAAATATCAGATAACAATTATAATAGATATTACCGGCTGAAACGCTTCACAGCGAAAGTTGGAGATAATTTCCTTGGACGATTCTCCGATCAGCCATGGGGTAATCCGGGCATAGAATTTCCGGGAATCGGCTTAACTGCGATCCGATGAAACACTCGACAAACACTATTTAAAAATATATTCGGCAACTAGGCACTGCGGAAATCACGATCGGAAAGTGGAAGAGTGCCGGGGTACACACTTATTTCTAGACTTGTGGTCTGTCGCCATATTTGAATTTAGTTGTCGCTGATTGGCCCTAAGGTAGGCGCGAGCCATCGCACAAATCGAGAAAAGAAGCGATATTTCAGCATTATAATATTAAAAGTTATTTTATCGCCAGATGCCAATTTACTATATAAGAAAAATAATTATTAATTTGAGACGTAGTCCTTCCTCTCCTATGAAACTGCCCGGAAAAGAAATTTTAATCTCGGTCATCGTCATATGAGTCTTACGCAGAACAAATTACTTCCGGAACTTGTAATCAGGACCGTGGCTATAGAGGTCACGCTACCGATGCTGGAGATCGACGACGAATCCTTCTATAACCAGAAAAAAACAATCATTTTTGGAAAGCTTCCTGACATCAACCAAAATTATGATAGCATCTCTGCGATCATTTCCGGGCGAGGGTCAATTGTTTGTGAATTGCAAAATCTGCAACGTCACAACAATTGAGAGCCCAGAGGTCGGCCTCTTTGGAAAAATCTTCATGAAATTCGTTACCCAGTTGAGCCAGATCTTTAGGTTCAAGAGAAATCTGGACGTTGATATTTCTCTGCGTCCTAAAGCATCGCTCTTCCTCTATTGGATGCCTGTTTGAGGTTAATCTTGTGTCGCTTTTCCATTTCCGTTGCCAGTATATTCTGGCTGCAGTTGATCAGGCGCTCCGATTATATAACTCCTTCTACGGAGTTCCTCGGTACTGCTGCGCAGACGTTGATGTCAAAAATACGAGATCGCTGGGTGTTTCTCGCACCACCGATCATGCAGTCGCGCCATATAATACTCTCATTTGGAGCCAAACTGGTATCGTAGCACTCCAGCCGCTTGTCCTTGGGTCGATCCGACCATTTAAAAGTATTGAAGTTTTACGGGTCCATAGCATTGACTGTTTTTTTATTAGCTCTTCCAACTCAAGGGGAGTCGGCATTTTTGTCCAACCTATGTGGTCGGGAGCACTAATTGTTCGATTGTTTTGAATCGCACTTACTGCAGCTGTGATTGGTGCTACCATTGTTGTTCCCACGAACAGCTACGGAAAGGGTTAATCCATTCTTGTAGAGTACCGGATTGTGGGATAAGGCTGCATACTCTGAATGGTCTCCCGTTATCTCAGAGTCACCAATTAAGCTACCTTACCTAGGTGCCATTCCGCTTTCAGCACAACTGTTACGCCCCAGTGTGGAAGTTATTGCTTCCCTGGCGGACCGAAGGAACCGAATGAAGCCTCTACAATGTACCCGTAAAGACCCCATTGGGGCCCATTTCGTTCCTTTAAAAAAACGATAAAAAACAACAAAATCAACTTTTAAATTGTTGAAATTCGGATTCTACTTTAAAATTTGCATCAGAAACTCACGGAGTAATCGCAATACTTTTTCTTGCAGCGTTAAAAACTTAAAAAAATAAAATACCTGTCATTTACATGGGCCGAAGGCTCCTTCAATTGCACCTTATTTTAGTAGCAGTTAATTTTGTTTAATTTTAACGCTGCAAAAAAAGTATTGCGATTACTCCGTGAGTTTCTAATAGAAAATTCAATGTAGAATCCGAATTTCAATAGTGTAAAAGTTGATATTGCTGTTTTTTGAGTTTTTTTAAAAAAAGGGACCGAATGGAGACCCAATGGGGTGCTGACGGTTACTTTGTAGAAGTTCCTTTCGGTTCCTTCGGTCCGCCAGGGTTGCTACAGTCAACCTCAATCCACAACTCGAGGGCGCGTTCGGTGGCTTTGTCATAGGCCCTTCAGTTTAAATCTAAAGAATCCGAAACCGAGTCTGATATATAATTAAAAAAAGGGATAAAAAAACCACCGCAGAATCCCACTGGGAGCAAACTCAATCTAAAAATGACACCGGCTCCCAGTAAAACTGCAGTAAATTACACCTATGGTCAATAGGGCACGAACAACGCACAACGACAGGCCGGCGAAACCTTCCTGTGGCTTGAGGAAACGAAGTGATCCAATGATGATAGCTTTCTGTATCCATTTCGCAAGTGTCTTGGCATATTTTTGGCACGCGGGAATGTCAATAAGATCACGAAACCGTAATAATTTAGCACTTCCAAAGCACCGACGATAAAGACAATTACTTTAATCGAATATTTTGGGTACAGTACCTGCAGCTCCACTTTAAAGTCTTGATACCTCTCCTACTTCTCCTTCTCCTTGGCAGTGATTGTGTAGTTAGCCGGAGTCCAGAATTCGATAACAAATATAATTCGTTTCTCGAAGTCTTGGAAAACGATATCAGGCCTCGAGTTTGTAACGGAGACTGCTGTCCGAAAATCGTTGTTTTAGAAAATTTGGCATATATATACAGGGTGTACACGCTGGGGCTTACCAAAAAGTATGCAACCCTGCATTCACGCCCATAAGAATAGCATTGGCGTGTAAGACAGGTTGCATACTTTTGGTAAGACATAGTATACCAACCCTGAATAATACAATACTACGACGGACCAAACTAACAATTTAAAAAGGATTGAAAGGCGGGTTTCGATTAACTCGAATTGGGCTTTAAGAGGACATACAGATTCCACAGTCTTTTCGGATGAGGCGGTTCGGATTTGGCGAAAATATTTAAATTAATTAAAAGATGCTTTTGGATTCATTTAGATTAAGGGTAGATAATGAAAAGGATACAAAGATTAGTTAGGAGTGGGTGCACGGATTTAATAAGATTTGGAGTTGAAATACCGAATGATAAGAATTAAAAGTATGATTTGGATTGTATCGGATAGACGTCAGAATTTACAAGTGTTCTTCTGCATTTTTTGTTTTCATTATTTGAATAACTATTTTATTTTAATCTCATTTTACAATTAAAGTTTTATAAATTTCTTATGGCCAAACAATACCCTCGATCCAATCAAGGTATGAACTAACTCTTGAGTAAACTGCAGGGGAATTTTTGAAGGCGCAAAATTTTCCGAAACTTGTGATGCCCACGATGCTGTACATGCAGTAAGGCTCTGATAGGACTCTTTGCAAAGGACCACCGCTGTCTCCCTGTACGATAAAGTTAGCGTTTTTATTATTTTATAACACGAAGAAATAGTACACTCAAAAAAAGTTTAGTTGATTCAACAAAAAATTCTTTAGATCCCAGGAAACAAAAATCTATTCACTTGCATTTGAATGGGTTTTCAGGTCTTCTGAATTGCTTATCTGTCACTGGAATTCCAGATAGTCGCTCATAGGTTAGAATAAGTTTTGAATGAGAAATCAACTTTTTAATCGGCCCCGTAATTTTTTTACGGACCGATTCAGCAGCGATTATGAATCAGCATTAACCGATAGAGGAACGATAATTTCGATAGATAATTAATAATTTAAATAGAACAAATATAATTTAAATAGTTAAAATTATTCATCAAAAAATAGTTCGGCGACCTTTAAGAAAATCCTGGCATACATGTAGTCTATTTTCATTTACAAACTATTTATTTTCAGGTATTTTAATTGATTTTGCTGAACATCTTTTTTTTTGACATATTTGCATCACACCACATCAAAAAGTTAAAAATTTATTTATTTATTCCACGTTTACCATATATGAATCTTAAATTTACAAAAACTAACACTCACGTTTTATCTTATCGAAATTGCCTTTACCAAAAATGTGGGTATTGAAATTCTAAACATTTGGATGTTTGTGATGCAAATGGATGTAAGCGATTTGCGGAGTTTGTTTCTAACACGTGAACTCCCTGCAGCCATTAGCATGTGCACCGAATAAGTTGAATGTCACTGACGCTTAATTCAGTGTAAACCTTATAATTCCTGTACAGGATAATCTAATGAAACTACTTTAAAACGAGAATTACAACTAAATAATCATTGAATTTATAAATAAATTGTCGCATCAATTATAATATATTGCAATATTATTTAATTTGAATTTCTGTAATTTTTTATTAATCAGCATTTTGCTATTCAAATTTATTATCTCATACTTCACATTCGAAACAATTAATTCTTTGAAATTTTTATCTGCATAGTCCACTCAGTTGAAAACAGCCTGAGATAACCTGCAATTGGCAGACTCACGCTTATTAAAAATTGCTATGTGCGCATCGTATTTTTAACATTGGGTGTGATCTTTTAAGAACTCCATTTCATATTGAATCTCAACCCATTCCTATGCACACCAACGAATCGTAGAATGCACATAGGAATTATTTCAGGTTAGTTAGACTCATTCAACTCTATTCACTCAGCATTTTGACGAATGTGGAATGGCAGATTTAAAGAACCGCGCACAGGTGACCGATTAAAAATGTGGCCAACCGATGCATTTGTATTGTTTTAATCTGCAAATGACAGATACGCAATTCAAACCGACTCGCTTTCTATTGGTTCTTTTTCCTGGGATTAAACAAATTAATACATTGCTATATGGTCAATTAAATGTTTGGTTGATTCAACCAAATCTTTTCGTTAACAAAGTTTGGTTTATTACAATAAATATTTTGGTTTTTCCAACCAAGTATTTAAGTTGATCCAACCAAATATGTTGATTGATACAAACAAATATTTTGTTTGAATTAACAACCGTCGTATTAACGTTCGTAAAAAATGTATGGAAAAAATCCTTCTTAATAATTAAAATTTTTGATGAGCATATCACTTGCAGCATCAGAAAACCGAACTTTCATCAAGTCTGACAAAAAGCCTTTTTCCATACATTTGTTTGGGATTTCCTACCGATAGAAAATCTTAGAATATTCTCTGGGGGAAACGCCTGGCCCGTTTCAATATATCTGCAGGTTCTATTTGAATGATTTTGTCTCTAGAGATAGTTTGTGAGATTTGGGTCCTTTTAAGAGTGATGCGACAGTCATATAACGGTCCTATTGTATTCGTCACGTACCGGGCGGACAGAGTTATTTACAGTAGTTAGCCGTCACCAACCCGACACCCTTTTCAAATTTATCTTCAAATTATTAAAACTTTTTTCTAATTGATGAAATTTCTCATTATACATATTTTATAATTATAACTTATATACTAATATTCTATTTTGGAGTTGAATTAAAAAATGTTTTCTGTTTTGGCGTATCTCTTTCCATTTACGAATTACGTTATATTCATTCTAATTTTAAGCATCTATGAAAGAAGTTAGATATCTGATATAATCGAAACACGCAGATTCCGAATTATTATATTTTAGTCTACTCTATTGAGATAGCTATCTGCTTGTTATTTATTATCGAATTCTTATTTCAATTTCGAAAAGAACATTTTAAAGCCTTCAGACAATTTAAACGAGCTATCTGGACCTTAAAAAATATCTACCTGAGAGCCTGCGGAGAATACTTTATGAAGCTTCTCTGAGCCTGATAATCTTCAGTGAATATTCAGAGATATCTAGAGGTAGGCTTCTTTGATCAAATATATATTTCTCAGTTAGATTGTGTTCCGTCACAACAGAGAAATTCGAATGGTTGTGAATTGGACTTTGAGTAATAGTGTGAATCCCCCTGAAAATTGGGGGGGGGGAGTTGAAGGCGTGCTTGAGTGTTTGCGGGAACCGGAACTGCTCAGGCTCAGTGATCCCAGATCTGAAACGAGATGCGGTCCAATACTATGACAGGGCTATGTCCGTGTGAATATAGTAGGAGACGCTGTAAATGACTGAGTTGCGCGCGCAACCCATTTCTCCTCTTCTGAATTTGAAAACTCGAAGATGCACGATTGCCGGTCGGAGCACTTCGTCGATTCTATTTATATATCTATCTGCTAACAGCAAACTGCTTTGAAATAAATTCTGGAGATCGGGATTTTAATATTTCCAAATTTCAATGCTGACGATTCTCATGATTTGAATAAATCGTGCGCCTCTTGATATGCGTATATTTTGAGGTTATGTTATTTCATGTATAAAATATAAATTATATAAATATTAATACTATTATATATATATATATATACGTATATATACGTATATTAATAATGATAATATTATAATTATGTTATATTATAATAGTCTATTTTTTTTATTTGAAGGTTCATCTATTTCGTTGAAGATACATTTTTGAAACTGACAATCAATCAATACCATTTTTGGTTAAGAAATCATGTGTTTTGTTAAAAGGTCGTCTTTCTTTGTAGAAATCAAATTGTTTTATGGAAAATTTATACTTTTTGATTAAAAATTACATTTTTCGGTTAAATTATGAACTATAAATATGTTTTGGTTGTAAAGTCGTTCTGTTGTAAATGCAAATATAATGTTAAAAATTAAAATTATAAGTTTTGGGTGAAAATACTCTTTTTGTTTTTAAAATTAAATAAATTCCTTGAAAGTTCATGTATTTTGTTGGAAATTGACCTTATTTAGTAGAAATTTAATCCTTTTGGTTGAA
>NC_046658.1:41585968-41587068 GCF_010883055.1 Belonocnema kinseyi
TCTTTCATTGAAAACTCATATTTTTCGCTTAAAAATTTCAACTTTTTGTAGATAATTCGTCTTTTTTACTTTAAAATCAACTAATTTCTTTAAAAATTCATGCATTTTGTTTAAGATTTGTCTTTTTTTGTAGATTATCTATTTTCTTGGTCGAAAATTCGTCTGATTGGTCGAAAATTTAACAACTTTGTTTAAAATTAATTTTTTCTGTAAAAAATTATTTATCTTTATCTGAAAAAGTAACTATTATATGATTGATTAAAAATTAATCGTTTATATTGGTTAAGTTGGAAAATCGTTTTTTTTGTATAGAACATTAATCTTCTTGGTCAAAAATTCACCTTTTCCCTTGGAAATTTAACATTTTTGTTGAAAATTCGTTTTTTTTCTTGTTCAATTCAATTTTTTAGCACAGTTTTTATCTGGAAATTGTACTATTCCATTTTTGTTTGAAACTTTATCCTGTACATTTTATTAGTTAAAACACCAATTATTTGATAGAAAATTAATTTATTTTGTTGAAAAGTAAACTTTTGGGTTGAAAATTGATTTATGGTGTTAATTAGATTTTTTCCGAAAATTAAAAAAACGGCAAAATAAAAAAACTGCCTTAAAATCGTCCTGATTCCTTTTTTTTTATTTTTGTTATTCCTTTTGAATATTTTACAATTCTCAAAAGCTTTTTTTTGAAATCTGCAAAAATCTACGTCGTGTTTCAAATTATTTCAAATAATTTTAAGTTTCAAATTAATCTTGAATATTATTCTAAATTAAAATTGTAGCGTTCAAACTTAAAATTTAGCTCATTACAATTTTAACAAATCAAGGCTTTCTATTTCTAACCACTCTGTTCAAATTTGTATAGTTTTTAATTGTTGTTTATAATGGCTTGTCCCGGATCTGAATTATATTTTTTTTTCAAAAAATCTCTGACCCAATTCAGAAATACATACAATTGCTTTGAAAAAAATTTTTAATTCAGAAATATTTCATTTGAGCGCTCAATAATTCATACGTATAAAATACAAACTTTTAACACCTTTTAATTTTACAATTTTTTAAATTAAATTATTTTAAAATACGAAATAACCGTTTAAAAA
>NC_046658.1:41587168-41611948 GCF_010883055.1 Belonocnema kinseyi
AAATTTTTAACAAAATAATTAATTTTTCAATCAAATAATTGAGCTTCTATCCAAACGAGATGAATTCCAAAATCACCAATTTCTTTAATTTATTTCAAATGCGGATCAAGATTCAAATAAGACTATTATAATATAACATAATTATAATAATATAATTAATTATATATGTATAATAGTATTAATATTTATATAATTTATATTTTATACGTGAAGTAACGTAACCTCAAAATACACGCATTAAAGAGGCGCGCGAAGTATTCAGATCATGAGAATCGCCAGCCCAGCATCGAAATCTGAAAATATTAAAATCCCAATCTCTTCATTTTATTTCAAAGCAGATACAGATATAAATAGAACCGCCGAAGTGTTCCGACCGGCAATCGTGCACCTTCGAGATATCAAATTCAGAAGAGGAGAAATGGGTTGCGCGCGCAACCCAGGCATTTATATCGTCTCCTACCATATTCACACGGACATAGACGTGTCATAGTATTGGACTACGTCTCGTTTCAGATCTGGGATCACTGGTCAGTCGTCATCATCGTTCATCGGGTTCAGATCGTTCGATAAGTGTCGTATGTACGACCAAACCACGGTACGGTGGAGCTCTCTTGCGTCCGTTCTCGACTTCAACGAAGTCTATCATATTCCTAGGCGCAAACCATGGCCTCGTCGCCAAATCTTTCTTACGCTCATCGAGCAATAAGAAAACCAAACAAAAATTATAAACCAACGCGTCGAGATATGTATATGTGTGTGGTGTGTGTATTCGTGTGTATGTGACAACAACGCGTCCGGTTCGTTTTTTTCCCGATCAAATTTATTCAATAAATCTTCTATGCGTAGTTCCTGTTGTGTATGCCAATAAGCTAGGTTTTTTATGCCAAAAAAGCTTTTTCCCTATAAAATCAGTTTTATTATTTCAACGATATTAAGCCGTGAGTTTAAAGTCAAATCAAAGTGTAAAGTGTTAAAACCCGATAATAAGCATTACATAGAGAAAAATTAATATTTTCAGATTTCAACGTAAAAGTGAAGATTATTCTATTATTTTGAATACGCAATTTTTCCATCTATCTAAAATGTTAATATAATAATAGGATATCTCCCCAAACTAATCTATTTCTATAGCAGCAGCCGCATAGGTTCCTATTCCCCAAAAAAG
Organism: Belonocnema kinseyi; assembly: GCF_010883055.1. NCBI lineage: Eukaryota > Metazoa > Arthropoda > Insecta > Hymenoptera > Cynipidae > Belonocnema > Belonocnema kinseyi. The sequence continues at coordinate 41,588,334 of NC_046658.1, forward strand.
AACGTGTTTTCAATATATTTAATTCCTTGTAATTGTACCGACAGATACACCTTACAGAGATGTCTTGTATTCCCCAAAATTGTTCGTATTTTGAGATTATTTAATCCCTTCTAATAAATTCACAAAATATGTGTAATAAATTGTTTTAATTCCTTCATGTGGAATATAAGTTTTGAAAATTTCATCTTAATCAATTCAAATCGACAATTCTTGATTCTTCTGAATTTACCGCTTATTACTGGGAACAGATTTGCTAAGCCACCTAGGGCAAACGAAATAGTGAATCAAAACAGATTACCTGCACCGGTGAACTAAACTGCACCCTGAAAACTAAAGGTTGTACTAACATTTTAAATGTTTTGGATATTGTTACTGGCCCCAGTTTTGTAATAAATTTGAACTCATTATAAAAAATAAATAGAACTAATTTTTTATTAAATTGATGACACTATGCACGCCCTTTTGGACACTTTTCGGCACGCAAAATGACCACCAGCGTGGGCTGACGTAATCTGTTTCGGTATGTTTAATATGGTTAATGGAAATATTTAGTTCAATAAAAGAAATTATATTGTTACATTAACCAACATTAACAAACAAAGTAGGTTGAACAAACTTTTTTGTTAAATCAACTCAATCTTTTCTCTGAGTGTACCTCAAACAGTTATTATAATTTGGATGCTATCAACTTCTAAGCTTTTTAAAACATTTATTCTTTAATATTCCTTCATTCTTTCTTCCTATCAAATTCATAGAATGAGCTAGGTAAAGAAATTAAATAAAGATTTGCACAGAATAAGGATATAAAAGCCATTTTATCAAATAGCGTATCAAAAATCAATTACCTGGCATGTGTCTTTTCCTCCTTCCATAATACCGGCACAGAGCATGGTTAATGTTATCCCTACTGGCATTTGCTTACTACCGATGTCAGATTTAAAGCTGTTAGTGCAATTTTCTTGTGACACATAGTCAAGCTGTACTTTCATTAAATCATCGCTACCCTCGGCATTTTCTGTAACATAATTATTATCAATTTATACATGTATATATATTATAGTAAGCACGATTAGAAACCAGTCCTGCAACGGCTACAGAACCGAAAGTAACATGTTCTAGAACAAATGAGAAACATATTACTAGCCATTTACGGAAAATGTTATCACAGAAAACAAATAAAGAACACTGTTGGATTCTTTCTGTAACAAACCTGTAACAGTTCTAAAAGAATGATACTATAGCAAATAACAGTTCTGTAACTGTTATATTATACCTAAATCGGGAAGAGAAAATCCCTTTAGCTGCGTTGAAAGCTACGGGCGTAAGAGTGCAGAGTTTAAATTGTAAAATTTTGACTTGCATTTGCTTCAAACTGACTGAACAGGCTTAGCTCATAACTACATATTTACGTTATTTGCTAAGTTTCCTTTACTATTCCGTTACGTGTATTAAGTAAATTTCAAGTAAATTCAGGTTAAAAGTGTACGATTATTATTATCATAAATAGATGTATAATACTTTTATATAAAGGATACAGGATAGTGCTACACTCTAGTCGTGGTACTGTGAAATTCAGTACTGCAAACTCCGGCTACTGAGTACGTTTTTCCCCCGACTGTGAGAACTACACTATAACCCCTTATCCCCCACTACTCATTTCTACAATTGATGATATCTTCAAATGTACTATTCACTGTAATTTCAATTTTAATTCATAATCAAATACATTCGATACATACGGTGGAACATTTTATATTTTTATGTCTTTCTACGTTTCTTTCGCTCTATTCATTTTAATAATTTTAACAGTAACGATTCAAATCGTCACTACAACCTTTCAGAAGGTAAACAGTTGACATGTGCGCACACAGATACACCCACGCATCATCTACACCGATTTGAACATAGAAAATAGTCCCAGGAGTGGGGTCACCTCATGTGTTCTCACTATTGAGGCCGGATATGCGCTGAATATTCGCAATACCGCGACTCGAGTGTACATAAGAAATATGGACAGTGGCGAACTGACACAAAAGCGCAGCCGGGAAATCCCGACTGCGTCCCCTTGGTTGGCGCCCCAAACAGATGATATTGTTTACAAATAAATATATGTTAGATTGCAATGAAAAGAATATCCAATAATATCCACGATTTATACTTGTACTCCTATAAGTAATAACAGTAAAGTAAAAGGTGTCCTCCAATTTCTTTTCATCCATCTTTTTCCTAAGAAATTCCCTTATGCATGTTTTGGATTCTATTAAAGAAAATATTTTTAAAATGAATAATAAATTATTCGCATTGAAACAGTAAAAGTGAAAGGAATATTCTTGTCATCAACTACATTATGGAATTTTAAATTCATTCGTTTCCGATGCAATCCAAAATGTATTATTTATCAAAAATGTATAGGAAACCTAAATGCATTAGCTTACATTTCAAGAGTTCAGATCAAAGGAGATATTTCATTATTTTGGAAATTGTAAAATATTACTAAATTTTGCTAAACTTTACTCTAATAATTGTTATTTTATTATAATTTTAGTATTTTTCGTAATTCTTAATGTTATCATTATGAATTACTTATTTAAATCAAGACTTGAATCTTCGCGGCAAAATTACTTGAAAACTTGCAGTCTATAGTGCGACAATTTTTTCATTCTTGAAAAATAATAAAAAACCTGAAAAAAAATTAACAATTGATCGAACTCTTAGACGAAAAAACAATCTGCCCACTGGGCGGGCACGTTCTTATCGCTTTCAATTTGCAGCACGTCTAAGGTGAGCAACTTTTGGTTCTTGCGTTTCATCCTTGATAATGTATTTACTTCACGCTGCATGCTCGGTCTTTGTACTTCTCCACATTTGTGCACAAAATTTTTTTAATTAAAGGTCAAAACATCGACAAAACTATAATTTGGTGATTGCGACTTATCTTTTGTTAAAGCCCCTTCGGCTTTAACGAACACATTCTCATCACGTATCTCGTGCTTCGCCCTCGATTTTTTTCAAAATTCAAACTTTTCTTCATTACGTTCCACACTATTATATCAAATGTATATTACATTAATTTCTGTACCTCGGTCCGGAATTGCTTATTCAGTTATTGCAAAATAAAGTACATACTTTCATTAGCTTGGTTTTATAATTTAAAGAGTTCGTCTTCTATAAATAAAAAAAAATGTATTAAAAAAGTTGTTTTCTGATAATTGGATACGAAAAATCTTTCCGCGACTGGATAATTTGAAAATAAATTTGTCACAACGTATGTTATTACAGTCGACACTACTTACGTTGCCGCTATTTACATCGCCGATTCCCCTCATTCTCGGTCGAGCTCTTCCCCAACCACGACCGCGTGGCAACGCACGTAGTGAGCCAAATAATTCGCCCCAAGCACCACGTATCGTGATCAGACTCGAGAGTGGGGGAACATCGTTTCCAGGGAAATTACTCCCCTATGGTCCCATTCACGGTAAGGTAAAGAGCGTCGATTGTACTTATAAAATTTTGTTTAGCCTGCCCGGTAATAAGCGTAGAATAGAGAAAAATTAATATTTTCAGATTTCATCGCGAAATTGAAGATTATTTTATTATTTTAAATGCGCGATTTTTCAATCTGCCTAAAATGCAACAATAAGAATAAGATACCTCCTAAACTTATTCACTTCTATTTCCATAGCGACCGCCACACAGTGTTCTATTCTCCCAAAGAGAACGTGTTTTCAATATATTTAATTCCTTCTAATAAGTTCACGAAATATGTGTAATAAGTTGTTTTAATTCCTTCATGCAGAATGTAAATTCTGAAATTTTAATTCTCATCAATTCAACGCTGCCTCTCTAGAGTCAAAATTATTTAAATTCATTCATTTGCATAGATTTCTTTGTTGCATTTTTTAAGACGTTTAAATAAATTATCAAAATATAAATAATTATAAATTTGAATATTTGTCGAATTTATAAGTTATAAAAAGATTTAATAATGAAAAATAGGTTAAATAAATTCTTTCGTTAAATTTTACTAAGTCGATTCAGAGGAATAGGATTTGCACTTTTTCTGTTCCCGTTGGGGGATTTTTAGACGGCGGAAAAATCGCGTATTCATAGGAATACAAATTCTACATTTTTCTGAATTCAACGCTTGTTACCCGGTGGGGGGGGGGTGAAAATTACACCCCATGTTTACCTCACCTGAAGTCGTAATTTTTTATACATACCTGAGAAAGTGAACCGCGATACCGATAAAAGAGATCCTTGTATACATCCACGTACCAATAAGCTACAGTCTATAACACCCACATAGCAACTAGATGCACTATTTCCTCTCAGAACCTCGGAATATTATTTAAAAATCCAGACCCCCTTTTGGCATCTATTTATACCTGGGGTTGCCACAATCGCTAATTTTGATGATTTATTATAAAAAAAATCGAATTATGGATTTCTTTCAAGGGTTACCCAGATAACAATTCGTGCGCGCATATCACGCGCACGTCGATGCGCGCATGACATGCATGCCAAAATTTACCATGTTCGCCCACATTTTGTGATTTTAACTGAAGTGTGTGCACAAGGTGTGGCACAATTCGAGCACGTTTATAATCACCCTGTGACAAAATTTTGCGGCGCGTACATGCGCGCAACATGAGTATCCAGTGGGGGCACGATACGCTTAATTTATAAATTAACCAAAATTATGATTTAATTATTATAAAAGCTATAAATTGCCTTTTTAATAAGGGTGCCACCCTGTAGGTGTAGCGCAACAGAATCACAAAGCAGAATATCATAGATGTGAAAGAGATAGAGAATCTATATTCTTTGTAATAATAAGAGTGAAAGAGATAAATAGATCTGCCCCTCTCTTTCACTTTTGCTTTACGCCGCCATTTTCTGCGCACATGGGACTGTGCGAAACTAGCCGGCTAACTGCTGGCTAGCCCAGTGTCTTTTGCAACATGGCGATGCGCCGATGTGTGCCGGTTCTAGTATTGTGAGAATCACGAAGTAGTACAAGGAGACCGCACGCCATGTATTTCGACTGGCGCCAGCTCGCGATCGCCTGTCCTCGGAGTTTTATACCTTCCCAGATTAAAGCTTCCCTTCAGTGAAAATATAAAATTAAAAATTGTCGTATGCTTTGGAGTATCGAGTGTGTTTATACGTTAAGTTTGGTTATGTCAATTGTCAGTTAGTGTCCCTTACGCAGTAATAATATTTTTATAATTTATACAATTATATGAATATTGCCATTAAAACAAGAGGAGGAATATAAAAACAATAGAACGCAAGTATAGATATTGAGTATTTTGCATCTAATACTTCTCTCTTTTTGTGCCCTACTAGCCGAATCACAGCCCTTACAAAAACAATGCGACATTATTGTAACACTTATTATATAGGTTTTTAGCACTGACACTTTGCGCAACAATTTTTTTCCTCTAAACACAAACAGTTTGCAATTGCACAACGGCATTGATAGGTTATATTTATACCGGTACCAAATTTACATCATATGTGCTCGTAGTTCCTAGAGTTTCTGCGAGTAGCGCTATCATCTGGAAAGGCATGAAAATTTGAGGACAGTCGATCGCGATTGTGGGCTTTTTTCCACCATCCCCGCTATAGGCGTGCTATTTTGTAAATAAATTCCGATACATTTATTTAATTCAACCTTTTTATTTTTCTCCTTTAATATAAATAAATAATTTTAGGATAGTCTGCCCACGCGCACCGAGTGTTTGTTTTGTAGGCGCACGCGCGTGCCTCGCATGGCGTACGTCGCATATGCACCTCCATGAATAGCTCATCTGAGTGCTGATCGGCATGCACGTCGTGCGGAATAATCCCCAGACATTCCTCCCTAGTGCGCGCATCCTGCGCATCAATTGTTGTCTGGGTATCTTTGGGTGAAATCATCTTAAGATTTTAAGATCCTCCGTCACACAGAAAAACGCTGGTGTAAACTTTGTTGCAGCTCAAATGTCATTAGTCTCCCAATGAATACTTCAGAGAATTTTGAGTCTAAAATTTATTCCATTAAACATATTTACACATCTGGGCATCTAGGAGAATGTATCATTTTGAGACGAAATTTTGGCTCATGCTGAGAGTTGTGGAGTGCTGAACCGCGCTTTCAGCCACCTGAACACCCAAATAGCACAAGAGTTTGCAGCAAACTTTCCTAAATCTTGCAATGCAAATTTCGGAAGCTTGCATCGCAAGGTTCAGGCAAGCTTCCCACAAATGGGACAATGTCCGCCATATGGCAATATTGCGAGGCAAACTGGAGGGACCCTTCCCATGGGAATCTTTCTGCAAGCTTGCCGGCAGTATTGAGGGAACACTGGAAGAAGCTTCGTAGGCAAGTTTTATTACAAATTGCTTTTTTTAGTAGCATACATCATACGTTTCACTAGACACGTAAGGTGGCATTCTGGGAGAACATTTAAAAAATACTGCGCAGCCTTAGGTGCCATGCACAACTAATGCGCAATGGATCAAGTTCATGATTGACAGGCAACGTTTCCTCTATCTTACTTTGCAATATTGCCACATGATGAAAATTTTTTTATTTGCGGGAAGCTTGCCTGAACCTTGCGATGTAATATTCCAAAACTTGCATGCGAAGATTTAGGCAAGCTTGCTGCAAACTCTTGTGCTATCTGGGCACCTGTCAATCATTTCAACTAATCATTTTGCAATATTAGACAAAATAATTGTTAACAAGGAAATTAATTAGAATAATATTGACCTAATTTTTAACTTTCTTTTATTTAACAGTGCGTTCTAGTCACTTAGAATAAAATTATAATTTACTAATGAAACTTTCAAATCTTAGGTTAGCAATGGCAGTCGACATTTAAAATAAAGCCGGGATGTATACAAAAAGTCATGACCGTCTACATGTACAATTAGATATTTTCACTTCAATCACCAGCTAACTCCACTTCGTTGAATGCAGAAAATCTCGAGGAAATCTCTTTGAACGCCCAGGCATCAATTTCGATGCAGACGGTCTCGACTTAGTTTTAACATCCCGGATTAGGTGGTTTGAATTCCATGTCGGTTTTGACATACCTAAGATTTGGAAATTATACTACGCCAAGTACAATTTTTATTTCAAGACACTAATACTCACTGACAAATGGGAGCAAATTAAAAGTTAGGTAATTATTATCATAACTTACCTGCTGATCAACATCTAGTTCACCCAATGAACGACCCACAAAATTAACTTGAAAGGTGACTGACAGTTTGTAGAAAACACTTCACGTTGCTCGGAATGAGAAAAAACAGTCTCTGCATGATGGTTTTCCCCTAGATTCTCATAACACAGGCACACGGAAGAAAAAGGTCTTGTCCACCAGGCAAAATAAATATTTCTATACGGTTTTTGGGTCGCTGAATCCGAATCTAGGGTTGCTTTTACTCGGTCAGGTCGCATTTCGTTCCTAACCTCAAAAAAGTGATGAAAGTTGGAACATTCACGGAAACACCCAAAAAGCAAAGCGGTTATATAATTTCAGGATCGCTGAATCCAAATTTAAAGATTATTTGACTCTGCAAGGTCGCATTACATTCATAGCCTTGAAAAAAATTTATTTTAACACCGACAACTGTCCCTGACACACCCTCACGCCCACCTGCAAGGCAGCGCGCCTTCGCTGGCTTCGTTACCACAACAAATCTGAAAACGAATCATATCCCGTTTCGGGGCAGTTGATATCGTCACAGCATCTGTCAAGACAGCAGGATTTTGGGCTACAGACTGATAGCCATGCTCAAAGAATGACTAATAAGTTCTATGTACCGGACGCTGAATACAAACAATTCATGTCGAGAACAGTTTTTAGTGTTTTGATTATTTTGTAGGTTATGAATGAAATTCATATAGGAACTTACGGAATCATTTGATTTTTAATACTGAATTTTAAAACGTTTAGCTACATTAAAAAATTTTGATATTAAAGATTTATTACAAAAATTTTGTTGTTAAAAGTAGGACTTTTGACATATCTGTTATCAAAAGTACATGATAAAAATCTTACAGTGAGTAAACGTATTGAAAAAAGTCCTGGCAGTCTGGTTATATGTGTAGCCCAGGTGTGATTTATCTAGACTCACTGGTCTGGAAAATCTTATCTGGCCTAGGTCTGACGCTAGTCTGGCCCAGGTCTGATGCCCATCCGGCCCAGGTCTGACCTTATCTGGACCATCGAGTCTGGAAGCTCTAGTCTGTCCCAGCACTGGCGCTGATCCGCGAGCCAAGAGAAAATGAAATTTTTAGATCGTTGAGCAAATTTGTGGTTGGACATTTTTCGAGATAGTCACAGGGTGTTTAAAATGATAGAAAATAAGAAATTCGCACTATCAAGGTCAGACTTTTTTCTTAGACCTTGACAGTCTGGTCTGGTCCAGTTGTTTCGCTGATCAGCTAACCAATGTCAACAATTGTAAGTTCGGTCTGATAGGTCTGGCCTGTCCCAGAACTGGCGCGGAACAGCGAGCGAAGAACATACAAATTCTAAGTTTAATCAGCATATTTTATTTGGACATATTTCGAAAAATTTACGGGATGTTTAAAATGATAGAAGATAAGAAATTTACACTATCAAAGTACGACTTTTGTCTTAACATCTTGGCAGTCTGCTCTGACCCAGGCTTGGAAACGAAATATAAGTTCGATCAGTACATTTTTTTTACTTATTTCGAAAAAGTTACATAGTGTCTGTTATGGAAATTTTTTAACTAAAGATGCTTATAGTGAATAGTGATTCTTTGTCTGATGACGTTACAACTTGCAGTACCCGTTACGAATTGAAACTGACCTCTCTAACAAACTGCTAGTTTTTGTCGATCACGTGTCACAAACTGTCAGCCTACCAATTATTTCGCGGTTGACCAACCCGTAACTAGCGTATGACCAGCCCATACCTAGTGGCTGTCCAGACAGTATGGCCTGGGGCTAGCTAGAAAAAACGTTTTACTTTTGGGCAGGCCCAGGCTTCACCGTCTGCTCGGCGTCACAGTGCTGGAAATTTGGCGGTCTGGTCTGAGCCAGGACAACGACAGAACATTTTTCCACACGGATATTTATGGTCGTTCTATTTCAGAATAGTCTGTATAATTCAAGAAAATTCTATGTTTCACATTCTAGAATGGCACAATAATATACCAAATTTCGGAAAATTTTAGAATACTTGAGAGCATTCCAGTATATTCTAAAATGTGTATGCATTTTTAGAATATTTCAGACTTTTATAATAATCTATAATATTCCGGAACATTCTAGACAATGTTAACATGTTCAAATACTGTAGTACCCTACATGAAAGAGCAGAACTTACCGTATGAAGTTTTACCAAAGCCAGTAGCTATTGCAGATTTTCCAGGTGGTTGTGGTGCAATCTCTAAGCAAGCAGGTCGAACGTTTGCATTGAGTTCCAAAGGCTTATTAAGTTTCAACAAAGCTATATCGTTATATCTTGATGGCAATTTATAATCAGGATGATTTATTCTTTCGATCACATCTCTTTCTTGCATACCAGTGTCAACAGATTTTATATTGATTGTACCTGCTCGAACTTTTGAGGCTGGACCGCTGTTTTATGTATTAATTATGAATGGAAACATTAATATATGACATTAGGTAAATATTGTAATAGAATAAACAGAAAAATAGGTTTAGAAATATCTAACCGGGTTGATACAGAGATTTCAAAACATTTCATATTTTGTACATAAGCTCCTGCATATCCTTATAAGGGGTCATTTATAAAATACGTGATACGTTCAGGGAGGGGGGTGGGGGAGCTGTCAAAGTGTAACTCTGCATGTTAAGTACAGCGGGAAAAGCATCTAGCAGGGGGGCGGGGATGTTTAAAGTTCCTAAAAGATGACGTATTTTGTAAATGGCCCCTAAAGGGACGTGAGCATAATACATCACACGTTTTTCTTTCGTTCATATTGTTGTATTTCTTTTGGAATAAGTTACAAAATTTAGTTACGATTACCGTTTCTCGTAGGTAAAACGACTGATTTTTATTTTTAAGAGAAGTAAGAACCATCACTGTAATGGGATATCCTGCATTATCCAATTTTTTTCCATTTATGTCCCGGGTTATTCCAGGGATGTTTATGGTACATCCCAATTTCCGCCGACGGGTAATCTCTGGAATATCTTTGCGATAAACTGGGACATAAATGGCATATTCCGGGATATCCTATTGGTATGAGAGAAGAAAAGTATAGTGATGATGACTATTTACAATCATTGTAATAAACAGCCGAGCGTAATAAATGTAACCGGAAGTCGTTATAAAAGCAAGTTACTCGCAAGTATCGTTTTAAACTGGCTTAAATTGATTTTTATGAAATTCTATTTTAACTGATTTTAATTAGTCTTAATTATATCTATCATTAGTGGAAAACGTAATCTTCAAAAGTCTGATGAATACAAAATTACGAAGACTTATGTTTTTCATAAAACACAATATCGCAGTTCAAGTTATTAAAAGAAACACGTATTTTGTATATGACTTTACGGCATAGTGCACATCATAGTATAATGCTCTTAAATACTAATTCAATGAGTATCAAACCTCAATTGAAAAAGGTTGCAAATGCAAGAGATTTTAATGGTTTTTATGCTTCCGCATATAAATAAAAATTTTTTACATATTCAATATTTTTTAAGGAATATACATATGTCCGGGACTGTCTGATTTCTTCATGAGGCGAGGCGGGAAGTCTTTGACCAGGCTACCGGACGCGTCCTCGGGTTGCGGATAGATTGTCCCCAAGCAAAGGCGTAGGCACCCGTGCTGAAAGCAAATTGATATCAAGGGAACAGCAACGCTAACACCAAACCTAGTTGTCAATTCATAAAACGACAACACCTCAATATTTTTGAGTGGACGGATCGACTGAGAAACGATCTTTTAGAGCCCTACGTCACCAGTGTTACCTCTGAGCGAGAGGATTACATAGCGTGGCTGCACGCTCTGTGGAGCGAGAAACATCCAGAGCTCTTGCACTTTTCACAACTGCTTGCAAAACCGTGCTGAGGACCTCCGTAAAAAGGGTTATATACGCAAAGCGCTTCCTCTACCGCAGCTAGAACAAATCGGCAGCAGGCGTTTTGTCGTTTGGGCTTTTTGTCACGGATTCCAAGTTTGGGGTAACCAGTGCCCCGAATCTGGAGCAGACGCCAAACCGAAGTGCAGCAACTCTCTCACCACTAGCATGACGGTTTTACCTAACTTCTCTCCGTGTATGAGAAACATCAACATCCAGATTTCTCGCAAGCTCAATGATCTGGTTTAACTGGATGACGCACCACGTAGAGATTTTTCCGAAGAGTCCGAACTCTGTACTGCCAATTGAGGGGCAGACAGCAAAAGCACGACAGCATTTGACAGCGTCACTGATAACGAAGTCTAGATTTTAAAAGTCAAATTTCAGCTGTTTCTAAAGTCCAAAAATTTTCAGAAAAAAGTGGAAAAAATTCAAGTGTATTACTTGTCTATTTTAAAATGGAGCCGAGATTTTAAAACTTCAAAATTTCAAAAATTGTGGTCACTGGAGTTGTTAATGCAAGAGAACATTAACTCCGGCTTGAATGGAGATATCGGGACAATCCAAAACTTGAAAGAAAGAGTTTAGTATACTGATAAAACTCGGACCAATTAAAAGTTGATAAAATTGTATATTTTTCTGTAAATTGAGTTCGCATAATTTGAGCCTTAAGGAGCTATGCTAAAGTCTCGTGCGGGAATAGTAGTACAGAAAAAAAAGGGTGCCGGGTTTCCATTTCCAGGCCGCTCCTAACGGCGAAAACTTGAAAAAAAGGCATCTGCTTCTGTACGGTTCCCTAAAAATGAAATTGTAACCATATGACTAGGTCTAGTCATGGACAACGACTCTGAAGTCTGACCTATACTCTGCAGGGAACCATGCAGAAGCACAACCCTTTTTCCAAGTATTCGTCATTGGGAACAGCCTGGCAATGGACACCCGTCACCTTGTATTCTGAACTATCCGGTAATACGCGTTGAATAGAAAAAAAAAATTTTTTAGACTTCTGCATAAAAATGAAGATTATTCTATTCTTTTGTATGCGCGAGTTTTTTATCTATCTAAAATGTTATTATATGAATAGGATATCTCAGAAACTAATTCAATTCTTTTTCCATAGCGAACAGCACATAGTAACATACATTTGGCAAAAGTGTTCATATTTTGAGTTTATTTAATTACTTCTAATCAGTTCACAAAATACGTATAATAAATTGTTTTATTCCTTCGTGTGCAATATAAGTTTTAAAATTTTAATTATAATCAATTCAAGTCTGCCGCTCTAGAATTAAAATTATTTTAATTCACACATTTGAATAGATATCTGTAATGAATTTTTTAAAACGTTTAATCAAATTATTAAAATATAAATAAATATAAATTTGAATATTTTCTCGAATTTATAAGTTCTAAAAAGATTTAATATTGCAAACATAGGTTAAATAAATGCTTCCGGTAAATTTTACTAATTCTATTGAGAGGAATAGGATTTGCACTTTTTCTGTTCCCTTAGGGTGATTTTTAGACGGAGCAAAAATCGCGTATTCATAGGAATAAGAATTCTTAATTGTTCTGAATTCAACGCTTATTACCGGGTACTATTCCCTCGCGAGACTTTAGCAGAGCTCATTAGGGTCCAAATTATACGAAAACAATTTACAGGTAAATTTACAATTTTATCGACTTTTTATTGGTCCGATCTTTATCAGTATACTAAACTCTTTCTTTTTAATCTTTATTCGTCTTGATATCTCCGTTCAAGCAGAAGTTAATGTTCTCTTGCATTGACAACTCCGGTGACCAACATTTTTAATATTTTGAAATGTTGAAAGTTGGACTCCATTCACAAATAGACAAGTAATCCACTTGAATTTTTTCCATTTTTTCTTCACAGTTTTGCGACTTTGGGAAAGGCTGAAAGTTGATTTTCAAGAACTAGGCTTCGTTATCAGTGATTTTCTCCAGATTTGTTGCTCTTACAACCAAAATTTTTGACGCGAACACAGTGCGATTTTTTGTCACTAAAAGTAACCCTACCCAACTGTCTCTCACCGATTTCAATTAAACTTAGCAGAGTGATAGAACATTGAAAAATATTAGACCTGTGTTCTTTTATATCTGCCCTAACTGAATTTTAGGGGTGTTTTCTAGCGTTTTACTGAGTAAGGGGGTAGGTGGGTAGGTGGTTCCCCTGTTAGTGATGTGAAATTCAATCATTTTATGAAAAATTAACTATTAAATTCGTTCTTCCGAGGGTTAGGTGGGTTAGCCTGCTTATGGTTTGGTAGAGGTAGTTTATAGGGGTTAGGTCGTTGGGGATATGTTTTTAAATGTATAAGGTTGGTTAGGGGTAGATAATTACATGAGTAATTTTATGAAGTAAAATTAAATTATTTTAAGAAAAATATACGATTCAACTCGCTATTCCTTGGGCTAGATGAGTTAGCCTGTTAGTAGTTTGACAGAGGTGGTTTCTACCCCTAAAAAGCAGTTAGGGCAGATATAAAAAAACACGTGTTCAATATTTTTCAATGGTTTACCACTCTACCAAGTTTCATTGAAATCGTGGAGTGACAGTTGGGTAGGGTTACTTGTGAGATAGAGCTAATTTTTCCCAAGTGTCAGGACTTTTTGTCCCGATATTAGTTAAGAACGATGTGAGCAAAAACCAGTTGAAACTAAAACGAGAACAGCGAGGATTTTATTGTGTATGCAGTATGCATCCCTCATTCTATTAGTGATTAACTACGAAATATCTGGCAAAAAATTTACTGCCAGAGTCCGAGAGTCGCCTGCTAACTCCGGATCCGTCAGCACGAGTGTTGGGTACTACCTGGTTAAAAGTAACGAAGTTACTTTAAAAGTTAAGTTACTTGTAACTTTTTCAGTAACTTCTTTACTTTTCAAAGAAATTGACTTAAGCCTAACTTTAGCGGAACACATTGCGTATTTTTCATTTTATAGTTTTAAAAAAATAATTTTATTTCAATCTTTCCTCACTGAAAAAGTAGGTGAGAGTGGATATGAAAAGTAACTTTTAATGTAATTTAAGTAGTAATTTACTAGTGTCTGGCACTGTAATTAGTTACGTATTTGAAAAAGTAACTGTAACGGTAACGAATTACTTTTTATAGAAGAAGTTACCCAACACTGGTCAGCACACGCGCAAAAAGTAAATCTGCAGAGCATCAGGTATGACCCCCACTCACGCAGATAGCTAACTGTGCGCATAGAACTAGCGTGGCGTCAAACTCAAGACAAACTTCAATTCACATTTCCCGAAGTTCTATACCACTTACAGAGTTCGCGTTTCAGTGTCTAAATAGCTTGACGTGTTAGCTTTATGTGTTTTACTTTGTGCAATTGTTTATTGACATGTTTTACTTGATCTCGGGATAGGAAAAGTGTGACAAGTGACACAAGAATGCCGCTGTGAATCATATATATATATTAAAAATTTGTCATGAGGACAAACGCAGGATTTCGCCGGGAGCGGGCGCTAATCTGAAAAATTGCACCCGCTCCCAGCGAAATCGCGGTAAAATTTCAGCCACAACCACGTCTCACGACCGTGAGATAGGTGGTTGTAGTCTTTAACGGAATCAATACGACGATCCGTCAAAAGTTTCGTGCCTACTGTTGACACGCAGGGATGCTTTTCAGGCTATCAACGAGTGAAAGCTTGGCACCTCCAAGCGCGCCGATGATAAGGACGATTAGAACCTTATAAGATCTCTATACCTCTCTTTCTTTTCATTCTCCTTGGCTATGATGTTTTTGTTAGCTGGTGCCGAAAATTCGATAACGAACATGGTTCGCTTCTCGAAGTCAAGAAGAACCATGCCAGGCCTCGAGTATGCAACAGAAACAATTGTCAAGAATATAAAGTTCCAGTATATGCGGCACTTCCCATTCTCGACAATTGACTCGATTTCCCTAGGACCATTTAGAGAAGCGATATGAAGGTTAATGCCGTAAGAGTGACAGACATAGTAATAAAGCACTCTTAGTGCCGCATTGTGCCTTTGGATGTAGGTCGTTCCCGCATGAGTAGGGCAACTAGATAGTATGTGTGATATATGCTTTGGGTGTGCATGGCACGCCCTGCAGCTATCATCGGGAATATCTTGATATGCAAAAATGAAACCCTCCGTGCCAGACTTCAATCCGGGCGATTAAAGGAAAAGAAACGTCAGCTCACACGACATTGACTGATTCTCCACATTTCTGTGAAAGATACCGTGCATCCGCTTATCGAGGAGCTGTACACGAAAGTTTTTCTCTTGTGCTTTCTTGATTCGGGCTTTCAAGAGTGACTACTCGAGATAGATAAGATTTGATGCATTTTGCTCACCCCTAATACTGAAGTTGAGTACGGGTGTTTCAGCATCCTCCTCTGCTGCTTTGTACAGAAACGCTCCTTTGCCCACTTCTTCGTGATTCCTGACCATTTTAAGAAGAGGGTCTCTTCCATTTGCGACTCTATGTGCTGCACCCAGAATAATCCTGTTGTGAAGACATTCAAGACTCAATATTCCTCGACCACCTTGACGGCGTGAGATGTACAGTCCCGGAACAGAAGACTTAACATGCATGCTTTTGTTCAGGTGCATAACCTTTCTTGTACCGATATCAAGGGATCTGAGCTCGCTCTTCCTCCATCGAACTACTCCAAATGAATAGAGTACTACTGGGACGGCAAGCATGTTCTTTGCAGATACTTTGTTCCTCGCCGATAGTTCGGAAGACCAAATCTGCCGGATGAGACGTTTATATCTGCTTCAGAGAGTATCCTTTATAGATGTCACATCCTGAATACGGCTCTGCGGCACGCCCAGTTATGTATAAGTCTCTCCAGCGCAAAGGGGTCGTATAGCGCTTTTATCAGCGAGCTCAGGATCTTCAGGGATGCCATTAAGTTTTCCTCGCTTGAAATAAACCTTGGCGCATTTACCTCACCCAAATTCCATTCCAATTTCCTTAGTATATCGTTTGACAAGCCCTAGAACTAGATGTAGTAGCTCTTTGTTTTTAGCATAGATCCTAAGATCGTCCATGTAAAATACATGAGTGACCATGTACTTTCGATCTGCAGGCTTGCCGCACAAGTAGCCGTCGAAATGGCGAAATACTATAGATAATGGCAATAATGTAAGGCAAAAGAGGAGTGGGCTCATGGTGTCACCCTGAAAGACACCTCTCCGAAAGGTGACCTTGTTAGTTGTCACACGATTTTTTCCAGATAAGATAGTAAATCTGGTTTTCCAAAGCGGCACCAATCTCTCTATGCACCTAACGATTTGCGGATGAACCTTTGAGCTTTCCAAAAGACAGATGACAAGTCTATGGGTGGTCGAATCGAAAGCTTTCCGATAATCAATCCAGGCCATCAATAGGTCACGCTGGTAGAATGCTGCATTTTTGCAGATACATCTATCGATGAGCAGGTTCTCCCGCAACTCCCACTACGCCTTTCTTTGAGCCTCGTTGTTCATACATTTCTTGCCACACAGGTACAATTGCCCGAACAATCCTATCATTTAGGATAGCTGTGAATATCTTGTACAGTGTGTTCAGACAAGTGATTGGCCTGTAATTCTTCGGATCAACTAAGTTGCCTATTTTCGGCAGGAGTATTGTGTGCCCTTCGACCAACCACTCTGGAATCGGCTCTTTCGACTTTAAATATGAGGTGCAAATACGGGCCAAATGCTGATGGGTTGAAGGAAACTTCTTCCACCAGAAGATTTTAACACAATCTGGTCCCGGTTCGGAATAGTTCTTCATCCCTCTTAATACTTTTTTCACCTCCTCGGTAGTGATGGATGGGCATTCTTCATCAGGTGTTATGAGGGCATCACACAGATCTTTGAAGCTATTTATATTATCTGAGTCTTCGTTCAGTCTATGCTGCATTTCGTAGACTTCTCTCCAAAATACTTCGACCTCCTCTGGTTCGGGGGGGTGGTCGACAATAACTGGAGGATCTTGGAAGAGTCGAGACGGGTCAGAGAGAAACTGTTGATTTTCTCTGACCCACCTCTCCCTCCGCTTTAGAATTCTCTTAGCGGCAAATAGTATCCGTATTCTCTCAACAATATGCTGCCTGATGGTCAGCAGCTTTGACTTGTTAAGTGTGTGATAACGGGTTCGGAGTTCGCGCGCGAACTTTCGAACCTTGGCGGTAAACTTCCTGCCAGATGTGATGCAGTCAATCACACACTGAATGCGGGACGCGTACTGTCTTGCCCAGCCTATCTTTATGGCAAGTTGATGCATTCGTCTTTTGGTTGTATGATCAACCGTTGGTTTTGTTTTACGGTACGAATCGGCCAAAGCTCTCGCTTGCATTATACACACAATAATTGATAGCCCAGAGTTCGGATTCTTCGGAAAAATGTCCACGAAGCTCGTCATCTATTTCAGCCAGATCTTTAGGCTTGAGAGAAACCTTGGTGTTGATGTTTCTCCAGGTTATAAAGCATCGTTCTTCCTCTATTGGATGCCTGCTTGCGGTTGGTCTTAGTTTCGCCTCTCTTTCTCTGTTGCCAGCTTGTTCTAGCTGTGGTAGAGTAGGCGTTCCGCTTACATAGCCCCTTTTTCGGAGTAGTTCGGCATGGTTTCGTAGACGTTGCTGCGAAAAGTGCGATAGCTCCGGGTGTTTCTCGCACCACAGAGCATGCAGCCGTACCACGTAACCCCGTTCAGGGGCCACACTCGCACCGAAGCACGCTAGCAAATCATGATTCAGTCGCTCCGTTCACCTAAACGTCCGGAGATTCCGCCGATCTATCGCATTGAATCCATTTTCATTGGCTCCCCCAGGTCTAGAGTGGTCGGCATTGTTGGCCGACCCATTGTCGGGAGCCCTGCGTGTTCTGTTCTTTTAAACTGCACTTACTACAACTATGTTTGGTGTTGTCATTGTTGTTCCTACGAGAAGCTAGGGGAAAGGGTTGGTCTGTTCTTTTAGAGCCCCGAATGCAAGGATAAGGCTGCGTACTCTGAGATATCGCCCGGTAACCCAGAGTAACCGTTCTAGATACCTTACCCAGGTGCCATTCAATTTCGGCACGGTTTTCACACCTCCGCCTGGGGCTTAATTCCTTCGGGACCACTCCTGGACAATTGTCCGCGACTGCCTATTTATTTTTGTAACCATATTCAGCAGAAACCCTTGGTACAGGGACCCTCTATCCGCAACCCGAGGACGCGTTCTCACTCCATAAAAAACTCATATTACTCGTATTCCCAGAATTGATTATTATCAGCGAGTTCACAGTAGGGACCCTGTAGTGAGGGACACGCCAAAGGCGATGTGGTGGAAGGAGTTGAAACGGAAGTTGGAGTTAGCGGTAGTAGGCGCGATGTATTCAAACGGCAACAAACACGACAAACACTAATCATACCGAAGGCACCGAAGTTAGAAACTATAACAAATTTCTATAACTGTACAGTATCTGCTGTTGGAATAGAAGTACCTCTCTCTTCTTGCTCGACCAATCCACAGTCGGCTGCCTGTTTGCTACGTCCCTCACTACAGGGTCCCTACAAGCACTACTAGCATGTCGAAGCGCGAAGCTGTAGTAAATTTTGGTATAGTGTCTTTATTTGGAACGGAAGTGTCTCTCTCTTCTAGCTCGGCCAATCGGGCAGCTGACTGCGGATTGGTCGAGCGAGAAGAGAGAGACACTTCCGATCCAAATCAAGATACTATACCAAAATTTACTACAGCTTCGCACTTCGGTATGCGAATAGTGCTTGTTGACTTCTTGAAGTGGTTAGGCAGTGCGATTCGATATAATATTAGGATTTACAGGTGCATACTTGTATCAGTATAAACAATCATGTTTAATGAGTTATTTAAGGATCGTCTCTTATGTTTGAAACATTTAAAATACTTATTTATTCGTAAAATCTTCAAAGTTAAATTAGGAATATTTTTTTAAACGATATCCACTATTAATATAAATATCATTGTAATCTTTTTTAATATTCTGTAAAAGTTATCGTTCATTGCTGTTTCTAGTTAATTGAAAAATTCATTTTCCTACTACAGATACTTTTCATCAGGAATTTTATCATAATATTATCAAAATTTTTTTTATTTTATCATCAGGTGATCTTTCACAGGTATCGGTAATTTACATACAAGAATTTATAAGTATTACTCCGCAAGTAATACTCTTATTTAATTGATTTTTAATATCAGTTTTCAATAAAGTAATCGATATAATTATTCATTTCTTACGATACCTTCGTATTTTATAAATATTTACAAGATAATATAGTCGAAAAAACATTATTCTGTACCATATTAACTATATTGGCTAAGTGTTCTTCTTGACCAATCCAATCATTATCAAACAAAATAAAAGTTATAAATATAAAAAAAATAATTTCCTAATACATAAGGCGTCGTTACTAAAACGGTAATACTCAACTCATGATACATTTTTCTAAATGAATTCTTGTTATAAAATTTCTGAACTTAAAACGTTTCTATTAATATATTAATTATGTATGTAATTAAGTACCTTACGATATCAAAGTAATGATTATAGCTATAGGAGCATTTCCCTTTGGCGTCAAAATTCGTATATTGTTTACTTCACATAATCACATACCTACAGTTTTTTCTTTTTTACATTTTTTCCTATTGCGTGAGTTACACAGCGGTTTATTAATTTATTTACAGTACGAACTTTTATTACTATTCCCTTTTATTCAATAACTTCTTCTATCAATCTTGTGGGTTCACGCTGCATACTTTAAATTGTTCCAATTTTCCTTTTTTGTGTGTTTTTTGGGCGTATGGGTTTATAATACTGTTTTTCTTTTTAATTCAATTTTTTTATTTCATTACTATTACTATTGTCTATTTTTTTAACTTCAAAACTATTAATTACTTTTATTTCCCCAATATTATCACACTATACCAATCTATGTCCGTGTGAATATAGTAGGAGACGATATAAATGACTGGGTTGCGCGCGCAACCCATTTCTCCTCTTCTGAATTTAAAAACACGAAGGTGCACGACTGCCGGTCGGAAAACTGGCGGTTCTATTTATATCTCGATCCGCTTAGAAATAAAATCATGAAATTGTTATTTGAATGTTTCCAGGTTTCGATGCTTCAATTTGGAGGTTATGTTTTTCAGGTGTAGAATATTATATTAATACTATTCTCTATATTATTAATGTCAATATTATAATTATACTATATTATATCATATTATAAAAGTCTTCTTTTTCTATTTTGATGTGCATTTCAAAGAAATTCAAAAATGGGCGATTTTCATGATTTGAATACTTCGCGCGCCTCTTTATATGCGCATATTTTGAGGGTACGTTATTACAAATATAAAATATAAATGATAAACATTTTAATACTATTATATATATATAAATACATACGTATTTTATTAATGATAATATTATAATTATGTTATATTATAATAGTCTTATTCATATCTTGATCCGCATTTGAAAGAAATTAAAGAAATTTGCGATTTTAATGATATTTGAATAAAATATATTTTTTTTATATAAAAGTTCATTTTTTAATTGAAAAACCAACTGTTGTATTTAAGGTTTTGAGTTCATCTCGTTAGGATAAGAACACAATTATTTTGTTGAAAAATTAATTATTTTGTTGAAAATGTAAATATTTTGTAAAAAAAGTCCTCTTTTCTATCAAAAGTTCAACTACTTTGTTAAAAATTAAATTCCTAATTTTTGGGTGGAAAATTCGATTACTCACTTAAAGTTAAACTACTTAGAAAAAATAATTAATTTTTTTCTGAATAGGGATTCATAATTATAGTTGAAAATTCAACTGTTTGCCTTTAAATTAACTTTTTTGTTAAAAATTTTACTGTTTTGTTAAAAATGCAGCCTTTGGGCGTTAAAAGTCAACAATTTAATAGAAAGATAAACTATTTGTTAGACAATTAAAATTTTGGTTTAAAAATCATATTTTTGGGTTACAAATTCAGCTTTTTTGTAGATAATACTCTTTTTGACTTTAAAATTAAATAATTTCGTTGAAAGTTCATATATTTAGTTGGAAATTGACCTTTTTTGGTAGAAATTTAATCTTTTTGTTTGAAAATTTATCATTTTCGGTTAAAAATGCAATTGTTTGGTTGAAATATTAACTGTACATCTACTTGAGTTTAAAAGTCGATTATTTCTCTAAGAGTTGAACTACTTTGTAAAAAATACGTTTTTTTTTTAACAAGATTTTATAATTATGGTTGGAAATTTAATTATTTGGTTAAAAATTGAACTCTTTGATTAATAACTCATATTTTACGATTAAAAAGTTCAACTTTTTGTAGATAATTCGTCTTTTTTACTTTAAAATTAAATCATTTCGTTGAAAATTCATGTATTTTGTTTAAAATTTGTCTTTTTTGTAGATCATTAATTTTCTTGCTCGAAAATTCATCTTATTGGTTGACAATTTAACAACTTTGTTGAAAATTCATTTTTTTTGTTAAAAATTATTTTTCTTTATCTG
The DNA here is from genome assembly GCF_010883055.1 of Belonocnema kinseyi. Classification (NCBI taxonomy): domain Eukaryota; kingdom Metazoa; phylum Arthropoda; class Insecta; order Hymenoptera; family Cynipidae; genus Belonocnema; species Belonocnema kinseyi. The sequence continues at coordinate 41,609,943 of NC_046658.1, forward strand.
AAAATGTAACTATTCTAGGATTGATTAAAAATTAATCGTGTATATTTGGTTAAGGTGGAAAATCGTTTTTTTGTATAGAAGTTTTGTTTATAGGTTCGAAATAGAAGGCCTTGAATTGTTAAAATTACATTGAGCTAACTTTAACTTTGAACGCTACATTTTTAATTTAAAAAAAAAGAGTCAAAATTAATTTAAAACTTGAAATTATTTCAAATAATTTGAAACACGATGTAGATTTTTGCAGATTTTGAAAAAAATTAAGCTTTCTGAGAATTGTAAAAGGCTTTAAAAGAATAACAAAAATTGATGTGAATGCTAAGAAAATTAAAAATAATTTTTTATTTCGAAAAATCAATCTTAAGTGAATACTTGAAAAGATTTTTAAAATTAAAAAAAAATTAGAGCGATTTTAACCCATTTTTTTATTTTGTAGTTTTTTTTTTTAATTTTAGGAAAAAATCTAATGAACAAAATATATGAATTTTCAACCAAAAAGTTTACTTTTTAACCAAATTAATTAATTTTCTATCAAATAATTGGTGTTTTAACTAATACAATGCACAGGATAAAGATTCAACCAAAAATGGAATAGTTCAATTTTCAAATAAAAACTGTGATAAAAATTGATTTTAACAAGAAACAAAAACGAATTTTCAAAAAAATTGTTAAATTTTCATGGGAAAAGGTGAATTTTCGACCAAGAAGATTATAATTTTAACAATTCAAGGCTTTCTATTTCGAACCTACAAAAAAATTCTATACAAAAAAACGATTTTCCAACTTAACCAATATGCACGATTAATTTTTAATTAAGCCTAGAATAGTTACATTTTCAGATAAAGAAAAATAATTTTAATAAACGTATTTTTTTACAAAGTAGTTCAACAATTGCATTTTTAACCGAAAATGATAAATTTTCAACGAAAAAAATTTAATTTCTACCAAACAAGGTCAATTTCTAACAAAATACATGAATTTTCAACGAAATGGTTTAATTTTAAAGACAAAAAGAGTATTATCTACAAAAAAGCTGAATTTGTAACCCAAAAATATGATTGTTCAACCAAAATTTCAATTGTCGACCAAATAGTTTATCTTTCTATTAAACTGTGGACTTTTAACGCCCAAAAGCTGCATTTTTAACAAAACAGTAAAATTTTTAACAAAAAAGTTAATTTAAAGGCAAATATTTGAATTTTCAACTATAATTATGAATCCTTATACAGAAAAAATTTAATTTTTTTACTAAGTAGTTCAACTTTAAGTGAGTAATCGAATTTTCAACCCAAAAATTAGGATTTTAATTTTTAACAATATAGTTACATTTACAACAAAATAATAGACTAAGCAACCAACAAGTATTTACAGTTGATATTACAACCGAAAATTTAATTCTTAACCAAAAATTATAAATTTTCCTTAAAACAATTTAATTTCTATAAAGAAAGACGAATTTTCAACAAAATACATGATGTTTCGACCAAAAAGTTGAACTTTTAACTAAAAAAGATAAATTTTTTAACCAAATAGTTAAATTTTTTACTGAAAAAGGTCAATTTTTAACCAAAAATGGTATAGATTAATTGTCAGTTTCAAAAACGTATTTTCAAAAACACATGAAACATATTTTCATCAGAATAGTTCAATTTTAAACGAAAGATATGAACCTTCAAATAAAAAATAAATTTTTTTAACAAAGTAGTTGAACTTTTGATAGAAAAGAGGACTTTTTTTTACAAAATATTTACATTCTCAACAAAATAATTAATTTTTCAACAAAATAATTGAGTTTTTATCCTAACGAGATGAACTCCAAACCTTAAATACAATAGCAGGTTTTTCAATTAAAAAATGAACTTTTATATTAAAAAAATATATTTGATTCAAATATCATTAAAATCGCAAATTTCTTTAATTTGTTTCAAATGCGGATCAAGATATAAATAAGACTATCATAATATAACATAATTATAATATTATCATTAATAAAATACGTATGTATTTAT
>NC_046658.1:41612048-41614955 GCF_010883055.1 Belonocnema kinseyi
AACATGTTTATCATTTATATTTTATACTTGTAATAACGTAACCTCAAAATGTGCGCATATAAAGAGGCGTGCGAAGTATTCAAATCATGAAAATCGCCCATTTCTTGAATTTCTTTGAAATGCACATCAAAATAGAAAAAGAAGACTTTTATAATATGATATAATATAATATAATTATAATATTAACATTAATAATATAGAGAATAGTATTAATATAATATTCTACACCTGAAAAACATAACCTCCAAATTGAAGCATCGAAACCTGGAAATATTCAAATACCAATTTCTTAAATTTATTTCAAAGCAGATCGAGATATAAATAGAATTGCCGAAGTTTTCCGACCGGCAATCGTCCACCTTCGAGTTTTCAAATTCAGAAAAGGAGAAATGGGTTGCGCGCGCAACCCAGTCATTTATATCCTCTTCTACTATATTCACGCGGACATAGACCTGTGATAGTATTGGACAGTTTTAAAACCTCAAAACCGAATCATTGTCGGCCGTTCGTAGGTTTTAAGTTTTTTATGCATTTAGCCATTTTCGTGCACCCTCTTCTAATAGGCTTAACATGAAAACTGTTGGTATTGCATAACTTTAATAGAGAAAGAAATACTACATTTGGCGAGCACAACTTAGCATAAGTTAAGTGATTTTTCTAAATTTGATTATTTTTTGGTCTTGTATGTTTTTGAATTTTTTATTTTGGGTTTTAATATGGCATCTTTTGGCCTTCTTGGATTTTATTAGAAAGGAAAAAGATTACTCTTGTCGAATAAAAATTAGGGCAAATTTATATTTTACGAACTATTAGAAAAAAATCAAAGTCTTGCGAAATCGCTAGAAGAAGCTTGCAGTGCATTCATAACACCCAAGAGAGAATGTCTACCTATCATTGCCAAAGAGGTAAAAACATATCAAGAGTGATGAAAAACTATTCCGCTCCGGGATCGAATGGTATCAAGACCTTCTGGTGAAAGAAATTTCCTTTAACTATCCAGTACCTAGCCCGCATTTTCACTTCATACCTAAAGTGGGAAGAGTCTATGCCCGAGTGGGTGGTGACAGAACGCACAGTGCTCCTCCCGAAAAAGGGCAACTTGTCTAACCCTAAGAATTACAGGTCAGTAAATTATCTAAACTCGCTGTATACAATCATTACAGCTATCCTAAATGATAGGATCATTCAGACTTTCGGACATGCGTGTGTATGATGTCGGGAGAACCTGCTCATTAATAGATGTGTCTACAAAGACCCATCATCCTACCAGCGCTACCTGTCGATGGTTTGCATTGACTACCGAAATGCTTGCGATTTAGCCTCCCATGGACCTATCATATGTGTGTCCAAAAACTTGAAGTTTTATTTACACATAATAAGTTGCCTAGAGATTGATATCCCTTTGAAAAATCAGATTTACTATCTGAACTGAAGAACATCGTGTGAAAACTAAAAACGTCACTATTGCCAAAATCCCTTTGCACTTCGCGATTGCCAAGGTTACTTCTGCGGCAAACCTGGATATCGAAAGCACAAGTTCACTCATGCATTTTACATGAACGATTTCAAGATCTATGCTAGAAATGCAAAGCTATTTGAAGCAATGACGACTTGCTGACATTTCCGAGGACCCTGAGCTCATCAATAGAAGCGCTACACGACACGTTGGAGAGACCTACCTATACCTGGGCGTGCCAGAGATAGACCTTGGCTACAAGGAGTTGATTGGAACGCACGGACTGGCATTAAAAAACGGGCATTTTACAATGTCTTTAAATGTGAACCAATTGCAGTTTCGTCCAAAAAATAATTTAATTGCATTGACTGGCATTGATTCTATCCAATATTTGATTCAGTAGCATTAAGTGGCATTGACTCTGTTCCATCTTTAGTTCGTGAAAGTTATTACGCGTGTTATTTTTATAGATTGTAAATATTCTCAGTAGGACTCTACCCACATAACAATGTGCGCGCACAATGATGGCGTAATGACTCGCACGCGTGCGGATTGCCTCGCACGCCGCGTGAACATCCGAGCAGATAGATGCGTCCTCAATTGCGACGCATATCGCTAGCACGCTGAAAGATCGCACATATGACGATAATATGCGAGCTTCAAAATTTATGCAGGATATAAAAATGTATTATTTTAAATATTATTGTTAAATGAAAATAGGAATAATTGCACATAACAAAATTTATTTTTATAACTCATATATTGATATTAACACACGCATTTATATCTTTAAGTAAAGATGTAACAAAAAAATACAACATTGTTACTTCTATATTTAAAAATACCTTCCTCTGTTGATTACTATTGAAAATTATATAAAAATAGAATGAAATATTTTAAATAGACTTAATTTGCTTAAATTAATTCAAGTATCAAGTAACATAGAAATGTCGAATTAATAATAAGCTTGACATTTGAATCAATTTAAACGAATATAGTCTATTTTAATTTATGTATTCTATGCTTAATAGAATACCTAACTTTACTTATAAAATTCTTTTTTTGCAAGTCCAAAAAATACGTATCGCCTAATTTGCTCTTGAAAACAACAAATCTCGACCTCGAGAGATTTTGCGATTTCAAGTGTAGGGCCCTGTCTGATATTGAAACGATTATAATGGCACGATAGATGGGAGCGTTCACTTATGATGTCACGCACCGAGAAGCAGGGGGCGGGGAGTTCTTGTCAAGCGTGACAGATCGCGACATGTGGTGGGGACGAGTCATTCTGTGCGTGATCTCACGGAGGGTTTTCTTGTTTTTAATTGACAACCTGAAAAGTATTAAGTGCATATATCGCCAGTGCTTAGGAGAATGAACCCGTAAATTATTTCGCTGTGAAAAAAACACTTCTCATCATTGTAGCATTGTCGGTACAAGTGTGTGGGGGG
>NC_046658.1:41614965-41621635 GCF_010883055.1 Belonocnema kinseyi
GTCCATTCGGTTTGGGACCAGATAGTCGCTAACGGGCCGTAGGCCGATGTACACCTGTGAAAGCAAATAAACTGATATATTTATATCTGAATTGTGGTGAATCATTAATGAAACCTTGGATACAACAATCATAATGCCATGAAAAAAACTCATCTCTATAAAATGTGATGAACAAAAATATATGTCAGTCAGCACTGTCAAAAAATACATATTGGTAAGCGCTGTGAAAAAAACACTTCTTGTATAAATACTGTGAAAAAACCCGCATCATTGAATGGCCATAAAAAAAAACATATTTTAGTAAACACTGCGAAAAGAAACCCTTTTTAAGAAACGCCGTAAGAAAAAAGTTTACTCGTGAAAACGCTATGAAAAAATATATGGTTTGGGAAAACGCCGTGAAAAAAAATCTTATTCATGAAAATACCGTGATAAGTGACTTATTAAGAAGACATCGTCAAAAAATACTTATGAAAGCCCTCGGGAAGCAAATCTTTTCACAGCGTTTTTGCAAGTAAATAATTACTTTTTCCTATTGTTATAATTATGAGAATTCTTACTCGAGGATTTTTGGGGTCGCTGATTACGAATCTGAAGTCATAAATTCGAAATTTTCAATTCAAGATGGCGGATTTAAGATGACGATTTCAAAATGTTGAAAAAAAGAGTTATATGGGTTTGAAAATATCTACTTGGAGGTTTTTGGGGTCGCTGATTACGAATTTGAAGTCAGAATTTGGAAATATTCAAATTCAAGATAGCAGATTCAAGATGGCGGTTTGTCGTTGAAATGTTGATGAAATTTTTAAAATTTACTCTTACTTAGCGTAATCCATAAATTCCATAAATGCTTACATTATCTAAATTAAAGTATTTAAAATCTCATCTACGATTTCGAATATTTACGTATCAATGTAAACTAAATTTAATCGACTAATTTCAATTTTAATTTAGTAACTTCAAATTCGTAATTAGCGATCATGAAAACCTCGTTATACCAATTTTGAGAAGAATCGAAAGCTTATTTAGCATACGCCCCTGCTACTTTACTATATTGGAACCGCCATTTTATTTTAGGAATTTTTAAGATCAGATTCGTAATCAAGAACCTTCAAAACCCCGTTATACCAAGTTTGAAAAGAATCGAACGTTTATTTAGCATACTCGTTCGCCATATTGGACCCGCCATTTTGTTTTTGGATTTTTTGATATTGGATTCGCAAGCAGCAACCTTAAAAAGCCCGTTATACCATTTTTGAAAAGAATCGAAAGTTTATTAGGCATACTGGTCCGCCATATTGGATCCACCATTTTGTTTACGGAATTTTTGACATCGGTTTCGTAATCAGCGACTTCAAAAACCCGCAAGTAATCGAATTTGGCCCATTTTTGAACATTTTCCAATTTTAGCCACCTTTTTCCGATTTTTTCTTGGAATAAAACAATTTATTTAAAAGTTTTAACGAATACGGTCTTTTTCACGGCTTTTTCAAAAACAAGGTTTTTTTCACTGTTTTTTCATGAGTTCCATTTCCTCTTACCATGAAAAAATGCATTTTCCACGATATTGAAAACAATTTTCGCTTTTTACTGTCCATTTTCAGGATCACCCGTTTGGCTCTGCCCTACTCCCTTGCTTTCCCTTACTTCTTCCAGTTTCTTCATCCACATAACTCCCTGTCCACTACCACCCAAGATCCATCTTACACACTCATCCACACTCAACTGTCCCTCTTCCTCTCCTGTACATCTCTCTAATACATGTGCCCATGCCTCCATTTCGTATGCACATACTCTGCATAAATTCTCCTCTTCATCCATCCAATATCTGTATGCTCTCACTCCTCCCATTCTGAACCCTCGAATCTATCATCTTTGTCCATCTCTCTTCTCCTTGTTTAACTAATAGCTCTAAGTCTATGTCCTGCCACTCCATAACCCCTTCTCGAATATTACACACCCTTGTCATTCTTCCCCTTTCTTCCTCCCATTTTGAATTTCCCACATTACCTCTCGCTTCATGGTTCCGAATTTCGCCGAAACATGCTTGTGCATTTCTACTTCCCTCTCCCCTTTTTAGTTTCTCTTCAAACCTCCAGGCTCTCTTAATTTGTCTAGTAACCATATGCATATGCTAGAGAGTATAGTTTACTATAACCCAAAACCGTTCCTCCTTTCCCTTTCTCCTTTAGCTTCCCCTCTAAGTCTGCCAGTAGGATATTAAATAGTAACGGACTCAGCGGGCACCCTTGCCTTAGACCTTGGCATGTCCAGAAAACCTGCCCTTTTTTCTTTCCTATTTTCACCCTAATCCTGGTTTCAGTAAAAATTTCCTTTATCCTCTCCACCAACTTTTCCTCTACACCCCTCTCTTTCATTGCCTGCCATAGCACTTTTCTGTTCACTGAGTCAAACGCTGCTTTAAAATCTACGAACAAAGCGACTAGTTTCCCTTTCTTTCTCCCCAAATTTCTGTTAACTAAATAGGTAAACACGTAGATGTTGTCTATAGTTCCCATCCCTATTCTAAATCCCGTTTAATTATGTGGGATGCTTTCTTTTTGTTCTACCTGACTCTGCAACCTTTTTCTTAAGATTTCTGCATATATTTTATAGCCGACTGACATGAGAGTGATCCCTCTGTATTCCTCTACCTTCTTTCCATTCCCCTTTCTTGACAAGCGGTACCACCAGTCCCGTCGTCCACTCTTCCGGTCAACTTACCCCTTTCCAGACCTTGTTGCAGATCTTACACATACCATCCCTAATCCCTTCTCCTCCATACATCATCGCTTCGTTCTCCATCCCATCCTTTCCTGTCGCCTTGTTTCTTTTTAACCTATTTATTGCCTCATCCACTTCTTCTCTTGTTATCTTGCTCATTTCCTCCATTTCACCTTGGACTATCCTACACTTTTCCGCTTTGATCTTATTTTGCTCTCCCCCTAATAGACCCTTAAAATAATCCGTCCATTCCTCCATCTCCATTTTTTCGTTAACGCCCTTCCTTTCCCCTCTATCCCTATTTATCACCTCCCACACCCTACCTTCTTTGATTGCTTTTTCTACATCTGCTTTACATTCTTCCTTTCCCCTTTTTCTTTTTCCATGCAGCATCTTCTCATGTTCTTATTTCCTCCTGTTATACTCCTCCTTCTCCGATTTCCCTTTTCTCCATTTGCTCACACACACATTTATTCTCTCTTTAGTCTCTCAGCATTCCTCATCCCACCAGCCTCTCTTTCCCCCTACTCTTTCTTCATTAGTACCCAGCTCATTCTTTACCTTTTCAATGGACCCCTTCAACCTTTCACTTAACGAGTCTATTCCCTCCTCTTTTTCATACCTAACCTTCTCCTTTTCCATCTTTTGTTTAAACTCTTTTAATTTATCTACTCCCCAGACTCTCATTTTCGTGTTTCTTTCGCACCCTTTTTCCTTTCTCCCTCTGCCGCGCTTACTAACGCCTCTTTTTAGTGTAGCTATGACCGGGAAGTGCTCGGACCCTATCTCATTCCCTACCGTCATACTCCCTATCATATGCCGCATTCTTTCTTCAGCCAAGATCTAGTCTATTACTGTTGCTCCCTTTCCTATGAATGTGATCTCCGCTTCCTCATCTCCTTTCATATTGCCATTGCATATTAACCATTCTGTTTCTCCTATCATGTCTAGTAATTTCCTCCCTTCCCTTTCCATCTCTCTATGTCTGGAGTTCTTCATATATGCCTCCTTTTCTTCATCCCATAACCCTCCCCCTTGTTCGCCAGTCCATGCATTTAAGTCCCCTTCTATTAAAACCAATTCGTCCTTCTTTTCCTCCATCCACCTCCTTATTACTCTCCAGTCTTCCTCTTCCCCTCTTCTTCTGTATACACATACCACCGCTATTTCTGCTTTCCTAATCATAATTTTTCTTGCCATTGTTCCATCCTTTTCCTCCATGTCCCCATCTTTTCTCCCTTTTACTGCTAATTCTTTTTTCCCCTCTGACACCATGCCGCCCATCCCTCTCCCTTTTGCGTGTTCTTTTCTTGCTTCTTACATTGTCCACACATAACCTTTCGGTAACTGCTTTTTTATTCCCTTCCAGTCCTTCTCATCTGCCCAAGTTTCACTCATCATAATCACATCCCATTTTTCTAACTCCTCCCGAAATCCTTTATTCTTGTTCTTCAAACCTGACACATTCCAGAAAGCAATTTTCACGTTTCTCTCTTCCCTTCCCTCTTCTTTCCTCTTCACTTTTTTCCCCTTCGCCGTTTGGAAACCCCTCTGACTTATTTCTAAACTCTTTTTCGTCTCCCTTCCCCCTACCTTTCTCAAGACTTTTTCCCTTTTCCCTTAATTCTTCTAATTCTTCATCCCAGCACGATTCCTCCCCATTTATCCATAACCTGTCTGTCCCTATCCGCACCATATAGCCCTTTTCCTCTCTACTCAAGCCCTCTGCTCTATTTTCCATCTCCTTTTCCTCTCCCTCCATGTCAGATAGTTTTGTTTTAATTGAGAAAAAAAGTGCTCTAACGATTATTTTTAATCTAGTGGGCGCGCAACGGTAAACATTTATGTGCAAAGAGAGACTAATAACTTGTACTTTTGTACTTTTGTATACTTGTATTTTTAAATACTGCATACTATACATGCGTACGTGTATAAATAATAACTTTCTAGTGATGTTAAAGCTAGTGAATAATAATCAAGAAAAAAAACATTATAAATACTTGTCTGGCGATTCCAAGCAATGAGCGGCTGTTAAAATGAAGTTTTCAGATATGACACTTCCTCCACATTGCCACGATATATTACTTCCGTTACCAAACCCAATTGCTGCCTAAAAAGACAGTAATATAAGATCATTTTATAGGAAGAAATATTTGACATATTCTCTTTTGCCTTTTTTATATTCTTATCATTAGAGTTCTTATTATTATGAAATAAGTAAAAATACAGCTTACCATGTGCGGAAATTCCTGAGGCTTCGTCTTAACGCCACCGACAATTAAAGGTGTTTCAATAATAGCGCATTTCGACACTGGCTTATATTCTACTCCAATTCGAAGAACAGGAGCAGTTTCGATGGAATAAACCAATTTCGAATAATCTTTGCATTCTGAGAATTAAGAAAATTCTTTAGATTTGTAATCTTTATATGAAATAATAAGTAAATATATAAAGGGGAAAGAAAATGTCAAATACATTACATGACATCTAAAGCAGTGACAATAGTTGAACATCATTTTTAACTATGTCATAAATAAAAAATTATATACTAACAATTCCTTGGTTAAATTTAAAATTGTACAATCAATATTTTTACGTTTTCTTTTATGGTATTACAATGTTAAAAAAAATTATATTAGAAAAAACTTTCATTAGTATAATTTATAACTATTGTTAATAAGATACACAAATTTAATAAAGAAATGCATAATTTGCTCATGTTCCGACAAAAAATATATTTTATTACCCTAAGGTCCCTTTCCTCGCGGTACGTCACATGTTCTCATACATAATATATTACTACATATTTTTAAATGTCGTAAGAATTATCTGTACCTATACCTATCTATACATATGTTTAATTAAATTAGAAATACACGTCAGTAAAGTTAAAAATAATTTTTTGGCTCATAAGCGTGTCGTTTGTCACGTGCTGTGTATATATAATTCTTCGGAATAATATTTATTCACTTATTTCTCAGTCCTATATTTATCCAACAGTCATTATACAAATACAGGACAAATTCTTTTTAAAATTTAGTGAAAATAAAAATAATAGCAGGTAAAAATGAGTGTAGAAAAGAATTAGAAAAGTAAAAGGAATAGGGCAAGACAATTCAATGCAGGGCTAGTCGTTACAATATTTTCATGCTCATTCATAGTACATTTTCTTAGAAGAGAAATATTTTCTTAGATTGAGAAAATATTGTATCGCTCGTATTCCTAACGATATTTTCTTCATTCAATATTATTTTTCCGTTCTGAGTAGGATGCGGTTGTTGAACGAGGTGGACAGTCGATATGACTATTCATGATATTTATGGTTATTTTACTTGAAGCGTACGAGATATTAGCATTAGAAACTGATAGACGCTCAATGAGTCAATCTTTATTCATAAATAAAGATCAAATCTGGACTTATTTTGAGTTGCAACATTTTTTAATCAAAAGGGACTTAAATGGAGCTGTTAAACAGAAGAAAATTACATGAAGTTGGCCCAGCAACGGCTAAAGTAAGACCTGAAAAAAATAAGACGCAGAAAAGTAAGCCTCGCTTTTTTTCTGTGAAATAGGGTGTTTTTATTTTATTTTGAGGAGTGGTTCCTAATTTTTCTGTGCTTTCTCATCTGCTTTAGTTTGTATGGTGTTTAGGAAAAAGTATAAATTTGTTTTATATATCATATGAGAAAATACGAATTTTGTAAGGTTTGGGTTTGGTATTAAATACATCATATTTGCCCTTTTCTAAAAATTAAAAAAGTCAAATCTTGTTCTTCACCAAGTGGAAGTTTTTTGGTATAAAAAGAAACACAATTTTTCTTAAACCACCTCTAACTTTATTTAAATCGGTCAATATTTACATATCACGCCATCCTTCTCAGCATGAAAACAAAAACACAAACCCAAGACGACTCTCTCGGTTCCAGTTCTACTTCCCCCCCCCCCC
>NC_046658.1:41621735-41641918 GCF_010883055.1 Belonocnema kinseyi
TTAAATAGCACGAGAATTCTGGATCAATCTGAAAAATCTCTATCCCTTCCACACACTACTCCTTTCCCCTGCCGAGTGAGTCACGCCTACCTCGAAAGGGAAGTGGCTTAATGGTGTAATAATAAAAAAAAAACGCCATGCATTTTAAGTTTTCCATGAGATTAGCATTAAGGAAAATTGTGCAAAAACTTTCAATTTATTAAAATTTTTCAGTTGTTATTGAAATTAATCATCTATATAGGACGATAATCTCTATGTAATGCCTGAAATACCACAACTTTGAAAAGCTTGAAATTTCCAAATTTCGAAAAAGGCATACCCAAAAGTAAGGCTAAAAATGGCATGTTCCGTAGTTAATAACCTGGAATACTTGATCATTGTGCAATATTTAATAAATTATTGTAATGTGTAGTGGACAGGGAATTTATACTTGTTTTTTGAATCAAGAATGGCGGTATATTAAATATTTAAAAAATAACTCATTTCTGTACTTCTCAATTATATATTTTTGAATTTTGCTAGAAAAATTTTGGTTTGACCTTGGAAATCATTCTTTAATCTCCGAAGTCCAAAATTTTGAACAAAAAATACAAAATGGTGGTTAGTTTTAGAATTTTTTTTTAAAGTTTGAACTTCTGGAATCAAAGGATGATTTCTACAGTCAAACTTATTCTTCTATCAAAATTTTAAAGTATTTCATTGAAAACGACAGATAGGAGCTATTTTTGGATATTTAATTAGCTGCCATCTCAGATGTTTTTTGAAATTTTGGACTTCAGGATTTTTACACTTACGTTCCCTTTTCTCATTTTCATTGGGAAATGAAGAAAAATGATTTAAAATGTGCAATTTCACAATGACATGTAATTTGTAACAAATCCAATTGATCTCGTTTATACAATTTGCCAATATAACCCTCACACCACAAGGTGAGACAGAATCTCATTTACAATAAGGTGGGGTGTCTCTCCACACCCCAGTCATTTTGAAACACATTACGATTGATTCATGGTATAATATTGTTTCTTAGGTATTTCACAAAATTATACAATTATTCAAAGGACTGATTTAATCATTCTCTGCTAAATTATAACGAGAAAATTCCATTTCTTAGATTTTATCAGCTATAGGAAACACAAACGGTATTTACACAGTCCGTAACACATAATATATTTCATAAAGGATAATAAATGATTAAGTAACTTCTTTCAGTATCGTTAATAATATATTGACCAAAAAAATGCAGTTACATAAACATCAGCATAAAAACGAGCTCATGCGCAAAAATAGGGCCTTGGGGTGTCTAAACACCCCACCTTGTGATGTGAGGGTTAATTGGGCATATCCTTTGTGCAATGCGGGAGCGAGACATGGACCTATTAAGAAAAGGATGGATAAGAGTAATATCAGCGCGCTTGGCATGAAACTCCTGGGCATAATATGCGAGAAGACTCTGATGGACAAAGAGAGTAACGAGGCAGCCTGCCTAGAGGTAGGCCATGGGAAGAACGATTAGAATGTGAGAATGAGACCCTCATTAGAAGAGACTTAAGAAGCCACAGAAACACGTGAGTTTGCATCCCGCTAACAAGGGTTGAATTCAGAAAAATTAAGAATTTGTATTGCTATGAATACGCGACTTTTCCTCCGTCTAAAAATCCTTCAAGGGGATTAAAATAAAATTTAACCAAACCATTTATTTAACCTATTTTTCATTATTAATTCTTTTTATAACTTATAAATTCGAAAAATATTCAAATTTATATTTATTTATATTTTAATAATTTATTTAAACGTCTTAAAAAGTGCAACAAAGAAATATATGCAAATGTGTGAATTCAAATAATTTTAACTCTAGAGAGGCAGATTTGAATTAGTGAGAATTAAAATGTCAGAATTTACATTCCGTGAACTTATAAGAAGGAATTAAATAAAATCAAAATATGACCACTTCTGAGGAATAAAAAATATCTCTGTGAGGTGCGTTATCGGTACAATTAGAAGGAATTAAATATATTGAAAACACGTTCTCTTTGGGAGAATAGAAAACTGTGTGCCGGTCGCTATGGAAATAGATGTGAATAAATTTAGGAGGTATCTTATTCTTATTTTAGCATTTTAGACAGATGGAAAAATCGCGTATTCAAAATAATAGAATCTTCAATTTTGCGCTGAAATCTCAAAATATTAATTTTTCTCTATTCTACGCTTATTACCGGAATGAAAAAATGTCAGAACGCGGAAGTCTCTGGCATGCGCAGTAGTTATTCCTTTATATTTTTAGGTTACGTAACGACATGTTTCAATTTAAAAATAGACATGAACCACTACCATTCCAGAGATATCTGCGTTCTGACACCACTGATCATACACCCAGGAAAATGTTTGGATAGGAAGTCCTTCAAAGCAATCGGAGGTATTTAAAAAATACAAATCAAACCGACTAGAAGTCGATTTTTCGTCAATTTAAATTCGTATACCAACAACTTCAATTCGTACCCACATTTAAATCCGTGTGAATTCGAGGTCTGCTGCATTGCACACGCGAATTTGAAAACGATCCAAGTCGCGGAAAAACGTGGTTGTCATTTTTTTCCTATCATATATTTTCGTAAAGGATTGTTTGTCATTACTACTAAGGACGATTCAACAGCTTTTAATAAACTGAACGTAACTAAACATTGGATACAGTAAATTATATCTTTGTGTCGAATCACACAAAGAACTAAAAGTTTATTCTATGATGGAATAAAAGCTGTCGTCTGCGACGGCGTCCTTAGCAGCAATGGCTAAACGGCAAAGTATGAGTGAATTTAAGCTATAAATCGGGACACAAGATTTAAAACAATACAGAAAAAACCAATGTTAAAATTTGTTGCAGGTAAGACTTGCAAAGATATTCCAAGTTTATTCGGATCCTGGTAAGTTTTACCGTCCTCTTTCAAAATACGTCGGAGAAAAAAGTTCCAAATCAAGAAAGTAGCGTAAATTTGTTTGAAAATATAAAAAATCGCTTTTTACAAAAAACGCACACATTTTTTTTTTTGTTCAATTTTGCATTCTATAAGGAAAAAATCTTGCAAGCTTTATGTGAGCCTTATTCTTTTTGTGGCCACAATATTTTTTTTTGTGAAAAATTGAATTTTCACATTTTTCTTACAAATAACGAAAGATTTCACAAACTGCTAAGAAAAAAACTGGCTGTTTTTAAAAAATTCTACAAAATATGTCTCTCGCTCTTTTAACTTTTGTATAAAATCTTCACCACTTTGGTAATTTTAATCTGTTTTTTTTTTTAATTTTGGACGAATTTGAAGTAATGGGCTCTGTGATTTTTTATAAATACATGCAATAGAAAATCTTACGTAAGCAGGTTCTAAATACCCCTCTCCATCACATAAGAGACCGTAACGAAACACGAACACCCCTCCCCCTTTTTAATATTATGTAATATATGACCGCTCTCAAAGATCAAAATGGAAATTATTTACGAATCTTTCCATGATATATTTCAAGAAGTTTCATTTAGTATCTAATTCCATAAGAAACATACAGGTTCAAATATTGATGTAAAATACGACAAATAAGACAATTATTTTCAAATATAATTATATTAGTAGTAATTAGACTTACTTTCCAGGCTCTTTCGAAGAACGGAGTTGACACTCAAGGTCTGGAATACCAAAATAATGAGAATGAACAGATTCATCATCTGGTGAGGCCCCTGCATCTTTTCGCTTATATAAAAACCAGCTAACAAGAACTTATATCTGAGAGCATTATGCTGTGGATAATTGACAATGGTCAAGGGTATATTAAAAACTCATCGGTTCAGACAATTTGATCCGGCAATGCATTACAGATAAGAAGTAACGTGCAAGGACGGTGTAAAATATTTATAATCCCATTTGGAAAAAATAAAAGAATGGTTTCTCTCATAATTATATTCATAAATTTCTATCCATCGAATTTATAATAGCTCCATTTTTTTAGTTCTGTTTTTAGAAAAACGCCCTTAGTCTTTTGCAAATTTTTCGCAATTTCGTGCAGTCGAGCGTACAGTTTAATTCTAAAGTTCGAAACCCAGACAGTCGGGAAATGGGGAGGGGAGGGGTGAACTCAAATTACATTGTGCTATCTAAGATTTTTTCACAGTTACGCATATTGTCGGGGTTTTCTAACAACCTGAAAAACCAGGGGGCACTGTGGAGGGGATAGGGTAAACCCTCACAACAAAATGATATCCTTAGCATATCCCTAGGATATCTCGGCAGGATATCGGATATCCTGAAGAATGTCCCAAAAATCTCCCGGGATATTCGTGGCATATTCCAAGGATATCGAGATTTCCGCCCCGTACGATATCCACTCAATTTCCTGTACGGGATATACACAATTCTGGCATAATAGAATCCAATATTTCTGAAATGCATATTGATTAAAATATGTAGAATGCCTGAAAACATAAAGATTCACAAACATCCGTGTGTCAAAAAACCACTTTATAGAAATCTCGAATATTTGGTTTCTTTCAAAATTAAAACAAAATGTGTGTGTATATTTTGAGGTTATGTGTGTTACAATTCTCTCCGACCATTATTCTAGAGTGCTTACCGACAGCATCGGTACGACACAGAACTACATTATTGGAATGCCGGAGAGCTGAAAAATGACCCTAACCTCAAAATAATGCACATGCATAAAAGTTTTATTTAGCACAATACATTTTTTTTGGTTATTATCCCTAAAAAAAGAGTTCAGCGACGTCCGTTATAGTATTTTATAGCATCTCCGAATTCAGTTTAAAAAATTTTTCACTTTTGTGGAGAAAAAGCCGGGGGAACTGTACCCGATTGATCACACGACGAAGTATCACATGCCCTTAAATTAGATGCTTAACACGGCCCGCAAAAATTTTAGGTAAGTAAGCAGGAAACACATTTATTTTAAATTGTAATATCAATCTTTCTTCTTTATTTCCGTTAAAATATTTATAGTTTACCCTTGTCTCCATATTAGAAAATAATTTTTTAAATATTTTTTACCACGCAGTAAAATCCACCGGAAACGGTTCATATGCTCTTGACAATTTACGTCGGGGTAAACCTAACTCCGGGGAGTAAGGTCAAACGTCAGCCTCAAAACCGATACTATATCCGGGATTCATTGTAATAATGCATGTTGAAAAATTTCCAAAAAACACCGTAATTATCATGAATTTTACATGAAATTGCTATTTTTCATTTTTGGGGGCATTTTCCGGCACAATACACGGGGTTGAGAATGTACAAGTTTCAAGTTGTGGACTGGAAATCATTCTTTAACCCGTGGTTACCATGCCTGTGCAAATATGCACCAACAAAATTTTCAAATAAGTGTCTCTTGTCACTCGGTAAGTATAAAGGTCTCTCGATTCCACGTTAAATATGCCAATCAGGTACTGAGTCATACCACGTAAGGCCTAGCTTCATTCGCCTCTTACTCTTCGTGATGTTCACTTCGAAAGTTAGGCTTGGTGCAAATTTGCACAAGTGCGGTTCCTTAGGTTTTCTCGACTACATTTTCTCTAGAGGTAAGTAATTTTACATAGAATTTTTCATTTTTAGAATAAATTTACCAAAAATCATACCTACTTGTTAATTACGTACATTTTCTAAATTCTTGATTTTTTAAATTTAAATTTCCTTAAAGTTTGAGGCTCTTAAGTTTCAATCAATTTAACCAATTATAAATAATGGTAGTACATAAAATTAGTAAACACTAATTTTAATTTTTTTTCTCTCAGAATGGCTGGCGCATCAACTTCTGGTTATAATCTGCGCAGCAGCCGAGCGGTTGTGCGAACACTAGACGTTTTTCCGATGAAGATAAACATGATGGCAGCGACTCGGAAGGAGATTATGACAAATTTTTTGTCTCTAACATTGAAACTATAGAGCAGGAATCAGATGACCAATTTATTGAAAAGCAACGCATACTGCATCGTAATGCAGTATGCGTTTAATGCACAACTTTTGCGAAATATGATGTAAAATAACTTACTTTTAACTATGTATTAGTAGTTTATAATAATATTTTACAATTATTAATATTCAAACAATAAACAACATTATTATTAATTAATGATTACATTTTTGTATGTATTTTCCCTTCTAGATTAAGTATTAACTGATTTTGCTATGCTTTAAAAATACACATCCTCCTCAACCCTTATCAATCCGTCTTTCAACCTCGAATTAAATCCCAATCTCAACACATGTCTCAACCCGAAATCCAATCCGAATGGATCCGAGGCTCACTTACCAATTCTTCATTAAATCCGTGCATCCAATCATCTTATACATGGAACTTCTTCAATTCAATCCGACGAATCTTACTGAATCCGACATCAGTCCGGGTGGATAAGTGTGAATCCGAAAAAAAACCAAATAAATCACACTCTAATCGAAAACAAAATTTCCCACTATCCCACAGCCCTGGTAACACCGCATATTCCCTTAATATTTCTACTATATTTCCTGCAATATCCGCAATATTACAGGAAATATGGTGAAAATATTGCTGAAGTGTCTGTATATCCCTTTTCTGAAGACACTCCAGCAATATTTCTACCATAATTCCTGTAATATTGCAGATATTGCAGGAAATATGGTAGAAATATTGAGAGAATATGCGGTGTTACTAGGGAGTGGTCAAAAATCGGAAAAAGGTGGCCAAAATTAGAAAAGTTTCATGAAATGGGCCAAATGGCCATATAACGGAATGTACAAGAGTTTCACCACTCTGTTTTTGAGTATACGCCATATTACAAAACATTAATAAATGTTTCAAAATGTTTCAAAGATTTAAAAATATTTAAAAGGATTTTGAACATTTTAGAAAGACGTGTTAATCAGATTTTAGATATTTCGTAACAATTACACAAAGATTTTTAAACTTTTAAAAGATGTAAAGGGTTTCAAAGATTTTGAAAAGGTTACAGTTCACCAGATTTCAAAGATTTTAAAACAATTGGAAGATTTAAAAAGGTTTCAGAACGTTTTAGAAGTTTTTTTTTTACTAATTATAGATTTCAAATAATTCAATGATTTCAACGAATAAAAAAGATTTCGCAAACAAAGATTTAAGAAAAATTTCCCAAAGAAACCACGTCCCGAGAATTTTTGTGAACACATTCTAATATTGTGTTACACTGTTTTTAATTCGTAACTAATTATTTATTTGAAATGCGCGGTGAATCCTGGGGAACATAACCTTTTTTCAGAATTTGGTTATACGTATATTTTGCGCACGTCCTCTGAGTCTCGAAGACTTTGACCAATCAGCGTAAGATCTGGAGCGCGGGAGATTTGAAAACCAAATTAAAATCGCCTATATAGTACTTTTTTGCATTACACAAATGCAAGACGGGTTGCATCGTAAGCTAGAGTTTATGTAATTATATTCCCTATGACTATATAGAAAACATCCTTACTGTATAAGACGTATAACGCCTGTTGACTGCTACTTACAGCCCAGTGGGCACAAAATTCGTAGACGTTTTCGCGACATTTTTACGACATCTTTACGACATCCTATGTCCATGTCGTTTCGGTGTCTTTGCGATATCGTAAAGATATCGTCAGATCATAGAGTTGAAGGAGACGAACCTGAAATAATTCCTATGAGCATTCTACGATTCGTTAATGTGCATATGAATGGGTTGAGACTCAATATAAAATAGAGTTCTTAAAAGATCACACCCAATGGTAAAAATACGATGCGTACATAGCAATTTTCAATAAGCGTGAATCTGCCAATTGCAGGTTACTTCAGGTTGTGTTCAACTGAGTGGACTATGCAGATTAACATTTTAAAGAATTAATTGTTTCGAATGAGAAGTATGAGATAATAAGTTTGGATAGCACATTGCTGATTTAAAAAAAAATTACAGAAATTCAAATTAAATAATATTTTATTAATATATTTATTTATTATTATATTTATTATTTATTATTATTTATTTATTTATTATATTCAAATTAAATAATATATATATATATATATCAATTGATGCGACAATTTATTTATGAATTTAATGATTATTTAGTTGTAATTTTCTTTTTAAAGTAGTTTTATTAGATTATCCTGTACAGGAATTATAAGACTTACACTGAATTAAGCGTCAGTGACATTCAACTTACTCAGTGCACATGCTAATGGCTGCAAGGAGTCCACGTGTTAGCAACAAACTCCGCAATTCGCTTTATCCATTTGCATCACAAACATCCAAATGTTTAGAATTTTAAAACCCGCATTTTTGGTAAAGGCAGTTTCTATAAGATAAAACGTGAGTGTTAGTTTTTGTAAATTTAAGATTCATATATGGTAAACGTGGAATAAATGTTTAAAATTCTGATGTGGCGTGATGCAAATATATCAAAAAAAAATGTTTAGCAAAATCAATTTAAATACCTGAAAATAAATAGTCTGTAAGAAAAAATAGACTAATTGTATGCCAGGATTTTCTTAAAGGTAGCCATTGAACTATTTTTAATGAATAATTTTAACTATTTCAATTATATTTGTTTGATTTAAATTGTTAATTTTCTATCGGAATTATCGTTCCTCTATCGGTTAATTCTGATTCATATTCGCTACTGAATGGGTCCGAGAAAAAAATTACGTGGCCGATTAAAAAAATTGATTTCTCATTAAAAATTCACTCTAACATATGGACGGCTATCTGGAATTCCAGTGACAGATACGCAATTCAGAAGACCCCAAATCCCATTCAAATGCAAGTGAATAGATTTTTGTTTCCTGGGAACCCATCTAAAATTATTGTTTTTTAATCAGATAAAAACTTGGTTAAATTATAGCCGTGTTAGAACTATATGAATTATCCGAACCAGTTGACAATATAGAGGGGCTTGAAGTTTTCAGATTATGGACATATATGAAGACAGTGGTGGACTGGGTACCCAGGGGCGCAGTCGGAGATCCAATACAGGGGGCGACTCCTAAAAAAAGGTCATCGAGAACAGGAAAAACTGTTTCTAAGGAGTATAACATAAACGTATTACATGTGTGTAAGACTTGCCCCCCCCCCCCCCATGTAAAGGCTGTCATAACAACTTTTTGAATTTTTTGAAAAATTGAAAATTCAAATTTTGATCACACAAACAAATAATGAAAAATAAAACATTCTGTCTCGTGGTCTAACTATGCAAGTTACAAAAAAAGATTATTTGAAAAAAATGGTGCATAAAAAAATTAGTTAATCACGCTTTACATGTTTTATTCATAAAAAACAACGTAAAACGATTTAAAAATTGAATTGTTGGGGCAAAAGACACAAACTGCGAAATAAAAAAATGGACGAAATTTATTCACCCACAAAAGAGCTCAAAATTCGTTACTAATAATTTTTTATGTAACGCGTTGTTTTTATTTTAAACTTCGTTTTAATCTTTAAAAACATTTAAAATCAAAAATTAATTTCTTTAAATAACAAAATAGATGATTTATAGAAGGCGAACTCTTTAAATTATAAAAACAAGACAGTAAAAATATGCGCTGCAACTTGAAAGTCATATAGACTGAAAGTTTTCAAGTATTTTCGCCGCGAAGATGCCTTGATTGTAATAAGTCATTAAATAATAACATTAAAAATTACGAAAAATGCTAAAATTATAATAAAATAACAATTATTATAATAAAGTATAGCAAAATATAGTAATATTTTACAATTTCCAAAATAATGAAATATATCCTTTGATCCGAAATCTTGAAGTGTAAGGCAATACTTGTTTTTGAGAAAATTTCGACCCATAAAAAATGCATTTAGGTGTCCTATACATTTTTAAGCAATAAATATATTATGGATTGCATCGGAAACAAATTAATTTAAAATTCCGTAATTAAGTTGATAACAAGAAGATTCCTTTCACTTTTACTGTTTTAATATGAATAATTTATCATTCATTTAAAAAATCTTTTCTTTAATAGCAACCAAACATAAATTAGTGAATATTTATTTTTTTAAACAATATAATGTTTATGGGGCGCCTTGGCATGGCTTCGGAGCCGCAGCCGGTAACCCCTGGCTGCGCCCCATGCCAGACCGCCACTGTATGAAGATTGAGATAAAAATTGAGAAAAAACACAAAAAAGCAGCTCTCCGCAGCTGGTTTTTTGATGCGTAATAAGGAAAACCCTAATCATTATTTTAAACTAAATATCTCTGTTGAACTCAGTGGAACATTTTTTATATTCATCAAATTATATAACTTCTCGTTTTTTCTTCGAGACCATTTCAACCGAATTTACATGCTATTGTAAATTAAAATCAATAAAATCATGATTCATTAAATAAATAATATCGAAATACTTACTTTTCAGAGACGATTCCATTTTCTAAAACAGAAATTTGTTCACCATTTCACAAGTTAAGCGTTTTTTTTTGTGCAGTCGTTCTTCACTTGTATCAAATGCGTTAAGTATTACTTGTGAAACTCTCACATTCCGACGCCATCGCTCAGTAAAAAAAAGTTCATATTGTCATTGCATGTCGAAATAAGTTACACATATACTGATGAGACTTATCTATAAGTAAAAAATAGTTAGGGG
This sequence comes from Belonocnema kinseyi, assembly GCF_010883055.1. Lineage (NCBI taxonomy): Eukaryota > Metazoa > Arthropoda > Insecta > Hymenoptera > Cynipidae > Belonocnema > Belonocnema kinseyi. The sequence goes on from NC_046658.1 coordinate 41,632,347, forward strand.
AAAAATTTTTTTTGGGGTTTTTGACCACCTTTTTCCGATTGTTCACCACTGTGTATTCGAGTGAACTGGAAACAAATCCAAACCTAACTTTCATTCATTTTAAATCCACGCGTCAAAATAAACTTAAATCCTAACACACCTTTTAATCCTTTTCAAACCATGCGCTTAACCCAAATAGTACAGTTCCCGAAAAAACCACGTCTGTCCTAGGCTTTTTCGGGAAAAGCATAGGTCTAAGCCTGGGACAGACCTGGGTTTTTCGGGAAGTTTGCTATGTGGGTATTTCGATCAATTCGAGGCTAATCAAAAAATCTTGTACATCCTTTCAATTCCCGCAAAAAAAAACATTAACCTCAATTTGAATTAATCCGAGCTCGCCATTCAATTATTTCCAATCCAAATACTTCTAGAATATCTCTGAGAATTTTGACGCTTTTCACGTATCCTTCAACGTTTTCCGGAAATCTAAAAATGTATCAATCTTTTTCATTAATAATACTAATTGTTATTTATCATTAATTTTTTAAGTATTTGCATATGTCTCACGGACTAATTCAGAGTTCCCGAGGGCCATTAGGGTCTGGAATACCCTCAAAATGTTGTCCCTGTTCGCGTATTTCTATTTTACTATGTCATCTCGGGGTGGTCGAAGATCTTCATCAAACAGAGAAATTTTCGTCAGTTCTCGCAGATCTTTCACCGTTTTCGAAACACATTAAAATAGCAGTTTTTTTCATTTTAAATCATTCTAGTGGGTTAGTGCGAGTTTGTCAAAAACAATCCTGTTGTGCAAACTTCTTAACATTTTTTTTATTGCTCATGTCTCTCGGATAGTTTCTAATATAAATCATAAATTTCATTATTGTTTTAAATTTTTAGAATCTTTTTATTTGAGTGGTTAAGAGTTGTTTGAAAAACCCCCTCTGCAAAATCCCTAGAATGTAAATAGTTTTTGCGCATCTATGACCGTTTTCGAGATATTTCAGATTTTTTTTATTTATAAAATCTAGTTATTGCTTATGATCAAAGTGACCGAGAATCATCCCCCTTTTTAAAAAGTTGTCAGTTTTCGCTCCTCTCTCACCGTTTTTGAGATAACTCAAATTTTTTTAGTGTTGAAAAAATCCTTTGATTGGGTTCGTTCGAGTTTGTCGAAAATAAACTACCCACTTGAATTGAAAGTAGACCTGTTTAAATTTGTCTACTTTGTTTTGTCAAGTCTGACCTTAGAGCAAAATCTAGGGAAAAAATTCAAGAATTTTTTTTCATTCGGACAATTACTATGCACTATTCCGTTTACAATAAGCCCAAGGTCTTCAAAAATTTTAATTATATTTCGAGTTATTACAATATTGTATAATTATATTGTTTATACTTCTCAAATTCACCAACTGTTAATGATTAGAAAAATATTCCTTAAGTTACTAAAAATCATCACAGGTTGCATTTAAAACCATTTGAACTCAAAACTTTACATTTATTTCGGTGAAAAACTTAAATTCCCGTAAATTCTTGAAAGAAAATCGTTCGAGAATTTACCGGTAACTTACCGGCGTTCCTGGCGTAAGTTACCGCTAGTAAGTTTTGAGTGTCTCATAGACTTTAGTTCTTCACGGTAAGGACTCTGGCTCCTTTTGGCGGTGAAGTTCGACGGTTGACGACGAATTAAATTGTACCATTCAAATTTCGCGCGCGCATCCATTCCCGGGCATTACAGAAAACACTTTTGGTGACAGCGGTGGGATGTTTGCTGAGTCGCGTTGTGCTTTTATCAAAATTTAAAATTAAGTGACCCTGACACTTGTGAAGTTTTGTGCCTCAAACGTATGGAGAATAGACATAAAGAGACCAAACTAGTGGAACTGAAAATTAAAACTTTTCTGTTGCTAGAAGTACGCACACACACATGTGAAAAATCACACTTAGTATAGTTCAAAACTTCCCAAGCGTGGCTTGCTAACCGCACTTAAAATAATATGGCCACCGATGTGAACGCGAGTCAAATGTAAATAAATAATGAATGCACAATTAATAGTTTGTGAATAAGGGCAAGGATTTTAAATTAAAAATCGCTGTATAAAAGCAAAAGTTTCCAATGAGTGTGGTTTTAAGTGTATAGTGTACAAGACTTTCAGAGTGGTGTAAGTTGCATGTTTATTGTTTTTGTTACGAACCTGTCGAATACCTGTCGCGCGCATAGTGTTGGTAAAACTAATTTTATATTTTCATGAACGTACTACCTACCTCTTCCATGGCGAATAATTTTTGTTCCACAAACATTTAATAAAATCCTGTCTGATTATTAGTTACTTATTTGTTCAAGCGACCTGTCAAAACAAAACAATGGAGGTGGCCATATTTTTTTTAAGTGTGGTTGGCACGCCACGCTCGGAAAGTCTTGAACTATACGTAAGTGTGATTTTACACATGTGTGTATGCGTACTTTTGGCAACAGAAAAGTGACCGTTTTTGGTGAAGTCCATGCATTACAGATTGGTCTCCTTATATCTATTCTCCATGCTCGAACGTTTAAAAAAAACAAGTGAACACTAATAAAGTGCGCGCGTGAACACATTTTTCTGAACTGCAAACGCATGTGATATTGGCATCAATTTGTAATAAATTGCCAAACTCCGCAACCTTGGTCAAATTTTTGGCGGGGTTTTTTGAGTCAAGATTGAAGCGAAGTGATTGGAACCCCATACCATTCTCCTCCACTTCCACAGGCGCACCGTGGGACCGAGGACTTCCAAGGACGATCGTGGACTTCCGAGGACTTCAATCAATTTTCAAGGACTTCTAAGGAGAATCGAGGACTTTTAATGACTTTCAAGGACGATTGAGGACTTCAAAGGAGGATCAAGGGTTCCAAGAATTTTAAGGACTACCAAGAACAAAGATGATAGAAGAATTTTAAAGGTCGAGAACCAAAGAGATTGGCTCGCGAGTGAAGTGCACCAATTTACGTGTAAACAAAATCATTGTTGTTGTTGGTAAATTTTTATTATCAGGTTTCGAAAATACACAGCCAATCGTAAATATCATATCTTTGGTTTGTTACATTTTGGGTTGTGAATAGATCTTCGAAATAAACAAAAAATGGCCAACGTGACCCCCGGACTCGATTTAGGTGACCTAGGTAGTGAAGTTGTATTAGACCTAGACACAAGTAACGACCAAGTTGGCGATGGTAGTGCAGGCGGAATAATATAAACGAGTTATCAAAATCCAAATGGACACGATTATACGCGTCTCTCGCTCACGATTGCACCGCGCGGCCCCCTCAGTGCTCAGCTTCTTCAAAGAAACCCCACCGACATCGTTAATGATCACACAAGGCCTTCTTCGACAGCTACAGATTCGCGAAGCTCACAGATCGTAAATTTGTTATGGATTGTTTGTTTGCGTAGATACTCAGTTTGCCCTGCAGATAGGCCATTGCTGTTACGCTTGATTCGTTGCAGAATTATTGGAAGGGCAGACGCCTATTTGCAAGACAGAGAAATTGATTCCATCGACGATCTCCCGTCAAACATTAAATCGGCGGTCTACCCTCATAAAAATATAGGACAACTGCAGGCCATGCTGAGTACTGTGATCCAGACTTCAGAAGAAACCGTTCTTCAATACGGAGTCCGGGTCAGCAAAATCCATAAGCAACTGATCAATGCTATCGAAAATCAATATGCGGAGGAAGTTGCTTACGGCGTATTGTGCGCTGCTCATGCAGTAGGTTTGACAAATTTCACGAGAGGCCTGCTTCCGGACATTGAACTAAAAGTTCGATTTAAAAATCCGACCACCTTGCAAGAAGCAATAAACGCAGCTCAAGCAGGTGAATGAGAAGTTAGGTAGGTCACAAGTACGTTCCCTTGCAGTAGGCTGAAAAGAAAATGAGATCAATCGTGGTCAAGGTCGTGGCGACGACCAAATTCATGATCGGAGAAATCAAACCTCAGTAACGTGCTTTAATTGTAATAAGCCCTGGCACTATGCCAGAGAGTGCAACAAAGGGAATTACCCTCATGCGACTGTCCAAGCTGGCTACGTAAGCGATAAAGAGGGACATTTAGCCCATGCATGCCCTCAAAAGAAAACCCCGGAAATTACTTGCTACAGGTGCGGTAAAGCAGGACATTACGCGATTCAATGTCTCAGTCGCGACCCTCTACCTAGTAGCCAATTTTGTGACCACTGCAAAATGTCCGGACATAATAATGCGAATTGCAAGCGTAGAAACGAGCCTCTAAATTGAATGACCGTTCATTTAAACGAATAAAGAACTCGATTCGCCAGCGCAGAGTCGCGATGAAAACATACTCAATTTCGTATCAGTACACTGCGTTTTAACGAACCGTAGTGGCCGAGAATTGTTAGAGGCTAGAATGTTCCGTTTAAATGACCTGAAGAACGAAAACCCAGAATTAGGACAAATAATAGTCACGAAAATCAACAAAACATATATTTCCACATTTTTGCCAAAGAAAGATTCGACCACTGCGTTAATTTTCAAGATTTTGATTTAGCCATCGACACCCTCAAACAAGCTGCTGAAAATATGAAAATTAAAACCTTTAGTATTGCGAAAGACGGAACCGGTTTAAATAGCATCCCTTGGAACCAAATCGAGACCGTGTTTAAAATTCATTTTGGAAAAAGTGACTACCAAATCACTGCATGCACCGGCGAGGTGCGAATCCCGAACCGGAGCGTTTGGTAATACTCGCGGAATATCACGATTACACAGTAGCAGGTCACCGCGGAGAGAAAAACACTCATGAAAAAGTTAGGGAACGTTTTTACTGGAAAAATCTGAAAGAAGACGTTCATAATTTTGTGCAAAATTGCGAGTGCTGCCAAAAGAAAAAGCTTGTTAGTGTAAAAACAAAACAGCCCATGAGAATCACAGACACGCCTACTAGATCGTTCGAAAAAATACAAATGGACATAGTAGGACCTCTACCCCGAACTGAGATGGGAAATGAGTATATTCTTACCCGGCAATATCGTGGAAAATTTCGCCAAAATCTTAAAAATTAGACAGTATAAGTCCACTGCCTATTACCCACAATCATTAGGGGCGCTCGAACGCACTCATCACACCTTTGTCGAGTACCTCAGGCACTATTGCGAAAAAGCGAATTGGGATAATTAGCTAACTTTCGCTATGTTTTCCTTCAACACCACTGTATACTCGTCTACAGGAGTAACTCCCCATGAAGTTATTTTTGGTAAACCAGCCAGGATTCCGTCAAAATTTGCAAATGAAACCGTCTCTAGGACGTACGTACAATACGTAGACGATCTGCTGAATCGGCTGACTGATATCCAAGCCCAGGTCCATAGTCAGCTTAACGCTGCAAGAATGAAAATTAAACGGTATTATGGCAGAAAACCGAACGAGTTAAATTTTGAAGCAGGAGAGTACCTTTATTTGTTAAAAAAAACCACCTAAAACTAAATTCGAAAATCATTACGACGGGCCGCATAAAATAAATAGAATCTTTAATGATACGAATGTGGAATTGCAAATAACGCCACATACGAAAAAAAATCGTTCACATGAATAAACTGAAACATGCGTTTTTGAGAATGTAAAATCGAGTACAAAAGTGATAATGCTTAACGCGAAAGATAACCTCCAGAAGAAACAGTAAATAAGAGTAACAAAAATAAAATAAATAAACAAATATAAGTAAGAGGAACAAAAAATAAATAGAGTGATTGCTGAGATTTTTAAGTATAGTAAACGAGAACCTCTGAAAAAAAGATCTTTACTTTAAAAATATATGGTAAACAAATATCTTACGGAAACAAAATTTAGCGCTCCGAGAAACTACGATAAAAACAATCAAACAAAATATGTAACCTTTTAAAGCATAAACAACTCATCATTTATATGTTATGTCATATATAGGTTATGTACAGAGGGAGAGAATCTTCAGAGACAATTAAATTCTAGAATATAAACAAAATAAAAATAAAAAATGTCAAGGAAGTGCGAATAAGGAAACAATCTTACCTTAAACTTTTAATCCGTTGCAGGCAGAGCAAAGTATCGGATTTTATGTCTAAAGCGTTTCATTGTTTACCGCTGGCAGAAGTACTACATTGGCCCACTGACAGCTGACCGCAAGTACACGTGGCCATGGAATGCGCGTGCAGAAAGTCAAGCAGAATAAGCTGAGATGGATCGGCGGAAAAAGGATCTTAATTTTCGCTTCGAAATTCAATCGCATATTTATGCACAGAAATTATCTCGTGTAAAACCGAAAGAAAATGCAGATTCTCCTTTCTTTACAGACCCCAAATCGTTGTAAAAAGTTGTTTTATAAAAACACGTTTTTTATAAGGAATAACCTGTGATGAATCCGTTTTAGTACCTGTATTCATCGTAGCACACCTGCGCTATGCGCAATAATTCAACTTAATTTAAATGATATTCTTCTCAACGACTATTTTCTCCTCTCTCTAAGATTCAGAAAAATCTTTCAAAAAATAAATATAAATTCCAAACTTTCGTTCTAAAAAATTAAGTTCCCGCCCTTCAGAATTTTATGAGCTTGGTCCCTCGAAACATTCGGTTAAGGGAAACAAAGTAGTTCCTATGCGGTCAACAAGAGGCTTTCCAGATACCGCCGAGTCTCTGTCGAACATGTGTAAGCCATAAAACCAAACCCTCCCAAGCAAGACTTTTCCAATGGATTCGAACGCAAATCGAAAGTCCCCTTTTTATGTGTTGACTTGGCCAGTTTTTCATTTGCAAACTCTTGAGAAAGCGTGAGAAACCTTTACGCCCAAATATTCTTGAATTTGACAAACCTTAGTCGGAACGGCTGATAGGTCCTTTTTTATTCGATTTTGGAAGACAGGAAATTACTCTGGGACTCAAAAGGGGGGCGGGGCACTCCGGTTTGTGATAGGATCATAATCTTTTACGATAGCATTCACATTCGCATTGTATCACAACATATTCATAATGTCATTTAGCTCAGAACCTCCAATTATAATTATAATATTTATCACTAGATCTCGATAAAGTGTAGGCTAGTTTAGAATTTATTCGTAATTGACTTTCTGGTCATGAAAATATTATAGACAATTTCATTGGTACTGCTTAGGCATTATTATCATCAGATACTTATTATGTTTTTATTAAACTTTTACTCGGGTAAACCAGGTTATAGATCGTAGCCACGGACTAAGTCAAGTGACTGATGGAATTAGAATGTTATAAGTTAATTTAAATAATTTAATACGATGCTAGAAACCTCCTGCGATGATGTTGTAGGTATACAATTACGAGCGTCCACGAGAGTGGGAGGTGACAGCAGTCACCTCTGGATGCTTTCTTAGAGCTACCATCTGCCACTCCACGGGGTTTTAGTCGCTCGCTTCCTGATGGTCAAGAAAGTTTCTTACAATGCGACAAGCGTTTCATTAAACCGCCTTCTGAACTGCTGCCGATACCCTACTGACTCCTAAATGTTCAAGATGTTCAGTGCATCTTGCGTGCACATTGCCTGTAGCCGAAATCACAATGAGATGAATAGATGCATGATTCCCATTCCTCCATATGGTCTTTACTTCATGCATTAACTTGCTATACTTGTAGATCTTGGTTGTATAGGTAGACTGCAAATTTCGGTTGAGCGGACAAGCAATGTCGATGATGTAGACTCTTCCACCTTTTTTCTCGCATCACGATGTCAGGCCGATTGGCCCAGATGTAATGATCCGTTTGGATAGTAACATCCCAATATAAGATGTAATCTTCGCTTTCTAAAACGGGTATTGGAATTTATCTATAGAAGGGCATCCATTATTTTAAGAGATCTAGGTTTAGGGCAAGTTTTTGATTTATTATGCCCGCTACATCATTATGTCGGTGCGTATATTCTCTCTGAGCCATTACGGGACAGCCATCAATACCCAGTGGGCATAAAATTCGTCGACGTCTTTACGATATCGTTACGACATCGCTACGACATTTTTACGATAATTTTACGACATCTTATGTCCATGTCGTTTCAATGTCTTTGCGATATCGTAAAGACATCGTCAGATAATACGACTCATTTACGATATCGTAAAGACACCTTCACGACATGGACAAAGGATGTCGCAAAGTTATCGTAAAGATATCGTAATGATGTCGTAAAGATATCTAATGATGTCGTAAAGACGTCGCCAAACTTTGTGCCCATTGGGTAATGTGCTCGATGAATTCGTTGATATCTACACATAACCGGCACCGGTCAACCACGTCTTGATTTAACACGTGTGTGCGATAATTCCTGGTGCTGACAACCTTGTCCTGTATCGCAATGACGAATCCTTCCGTCTTTGGATACATAACATCCTCTCTTGGCCAAATATTGGATGCCTCACTATCCACTTCATTTTGATCTAACATGCTGGGGTGCTCGCCATGGATGGCTTTCTGCTTCCGTTGTATTTCTAATTCCTCTATGGTTTCTGCCCAGATATTTAAGGCCCCATCGGAGAACAAATTTAAGGGCGCGTAGTCAAGATCCGCTTGACAGATGGTACTGTAACGTACAACATTTCGTTTGCTGTTAAAATAGTCTCGCAACTGTATAACTTGTGACTTACACAGTTTTTTGACATCTACAGCGCCACTATCCCCTAAATGTCGTGGTAGAACTACCTTTTCAATCACTGAGTTTCTGTGGTGCATTCGGTGCTTCGTCATTTCTACGCGAAAAATTCTGTTTAACTTTTCAAGGTCGGTGTTAGACCATTTTATGAGCCCGAAGGAGTACGTGAGGACAGGGTCGGAATGTGTGGTGATTGCCCTGATTTTGTTTTCCGAGTTGAGAAAACTCTTCATAATTAACCTGAGTCTCGTACTGAAGGCAGTCGTTAGGCTTGTCTTAACTATCGTATATTGAATACCCTTAGGTTCAAGAATACCAAGATATTTATATGATTCGCCTGCAGCCATTGTCTCAATGTAATTTTCGAAATCGTTCTCTAACTCTGCGGTCCCTAATTCCTCTTTCATTAAATGCACTGTTCTACATTCATCTAGACAAGCGTTTCAAAATCTTTAATATGCTCTCCACTTTTCATTTATGGGTTTTGGTTTCTACTTAGTCCCTCTCCTGTTCGTTATCAGCCTATTTGGAATTATTTTATTTCTTCTATTTTGTAACAAAAAGCATCGATTCACTTTCAATTAATTAATTTGCATTCAAATTCCAATTTCTAAATCTTGCAGCTAAAGAAATAAGTTTAATGAGCACCTAATGACTTATAGTTAGATTAGCTAGATCTTCAATATTAAAGTGTAGAAAATAATTTAGAAAAGACGAGTAGATAAAATGTAAGTATCAGGAGTTTAGGGAAAATTAGAAGTAAGCCAAAGCGAACGAAAGGAAGAAAAGGCCCAGCCCCCTTGGTGGAGGAAGAGGACTCGCAGCAGCCCTTGCGTGGGCGAGGATCCAGCAATCTACAGTCTGTCAAGTTAAAGCGTGGGTGGCTTTACTCGCAGTCGGTAAGGTGTATCGACATGATTTTGGTGTCAAAATATTAAGAAGAGCTCCCTC
>NC_046658.1:41642018-41643639 GCF_010883055.1 Belonocnema kinseyi
GTGCGGAATAGTTCTTCATCCCTCTTAATACTTTTTTCACCTCCTCGGTAGTGATGGGTGGGCATTCTTTATCAGATGTTATGAGGGCAACACATAACTCCTCGAAGCTATTTATATTTTCTGAGTCTTCGTCCAGTCTATGCTGAACTTTGTAGACTTCTCTCCAAAATACTTCGACCTCCTCTGGTTTGGTTAGGTGTTCGACAGTAACTGGAGGGTCTTGGAAGAGTCGAGATGGGTCAGAGAGAAACTGTTGATTTTCTTCGACACACCTCTCCCTCCGCTCTAGACTTCTCTTAGAGTCAGATAGTATCAGTATTCTCTCAACAATATGCTGCTTGATGGTCAGCAGCTTTGACTTGTTAAGTGTGTGATAACAGGTCCGGAGTTCACGCGCGAACTTTCGAACGTTGGCGGTAAAATTCCTGCCAGATGTGATGTAGTCAATCACACATTGAATGCGGGACGCGTACTGTCTTGCCCAGCCTATCTTTATGGCAAGTTGATGCATTCGTCTTTTGGTCTTATGATCAGCCGTTGGGTTTGTTTTACGGTTCGCATCGGTCAAAGCTCTCGCTGCATTATACACACAATAATTGATAGCTCAGAGGTCGGATTCACCGGACAAATGTCCGCGAAGCTCGTCATCCATTTCAGCCAGATCTTTAAGCTTGAGAGAAACCTTGGTGTTGATGTTTCTCCGGTTCGTAAAGCATCGCTCTTCATCTATTGGATGCCTGCCCGCGGTTGGTCTTAGTGTCGCCTCTTTTTCTTTGTTGCCTGCTTGTCCTAGCTGTGGTAGAGTAGGCGTTTCGCTTACATAGCCCCTTTTACGGAGTATTTCAGCATGGTTTCACAGACGTTGCTGCGAAAAGTGTGATAGCTCCGGATGTTTCTCGCACTACAGAGCATGCAGCCGTGCCATGTAACCCCGTTTACGGGCCACACTCGCATCGTAGCAGTCTAGCAAGTCGTGATTCAGTTGCTCCGTCCACCCAAAGGTCACGAGATCCCGCTGCAGTCTGATAAGTCCCTGAAAAATGAAACACGGAGACGTTTTTTTGGTCAAAGTCGGTTCTATTTTTCAACATACTCTCCTTTTAGGCCGATACAGCGAGTCCAACGATTTCCTAACTTTTTGATACCGTCCGAAAAGTACTCGATCGAAAGGTCTGCAAAATACGCCTCAGTTTCAGCTATGAGCTCCTCATTTGAGTAAAAATGCTTACCGGTGAGCCATCTCTTCAGGTTAGGGAACAAATGATAGTCGCTGGGGGCCAGGTCTGGTGAATACGGTGGCTGAGAAACCAATTCGAAGCCGATTTCATGCAATTTTGCTTGTGCAACTAAGCATGAATGAACAGGCGCATTGTCGTGATGATAAAGCGGTTTTTTCTTCTTCAAATGCGGTCGTTTTTCGACTATGTCGATTTTCAATCGGTCCAATACTGATGAATAGTATGCTCCGGTTATGGTTTTACCTTGTTCAAGATAGTCCACGAATATTATGCAATGTGTTTCCCAAAATACGGAGGGCATAACCTTTCCGACCCATTGTTGCGTTTTTGGACGCTTCGGAGCACTTTGGCCCGGTGGAACCCACTGTTTTGCCTGTTGCGTT
>NC_046658.1:41643739-41661506 GCF_010883055.1 Belonocnema kinseyi
GAACTAACGTTTGCTTTCCTTAAATCGCCCGGATTGAAGTCTGGTACAGAGGGTTTCATTTTTGCATGTCAAGACGGTGTCATTTCCACCTTAACATACCGTTGCCACATTTCGAGCCAAGACATTCCCGATGATAGCTGCAGAGCGTGCCATGCACACCCCGAGCATTTAGCTCACGTACTATCTAGTTGTCCAACACATGCGGGAACGACCTACATTCAAAGGCACAATGCGGCACTAAGAGTGCTTTATTACTATCTATGTCACTCCTACGGCATTCACCTTAATATCGCTCCTCAAATGCTCCTAGGGAAATTGAGTCAATTGTCGAGAATGGGAAGTGCCGCATATACTGGAACTTTATATTCTCGACAATTGTTTCTGTTGCTCACTCGAGGCCTGACATGGTTCTTCTTGACTTCGAGAAGCGAACCATGTTCGTTATCGAATTTTCGGCACCAGCTGACAAAAACATCATAGCCAAGGAGAATGAAAAGAAAGAGAGGTATCGAGACCTTATAAGGGAGTTGCAACGATTGTACCCGGAATATTCTGTTAAACTGATCGTCCTTATCATCAGCGCTCTTGGAGTTGCCAAGCTTTCACTTGATAATAGCCTAAAAAGCATCCCTGCGTGTCAACAATATGCTAGAACACTTGCGGGAAAAATGCAGAAGGCGATTGTCCTTGGGTCACTCCATGTTCTTAGGGTGCACGAGGCTTTTGCTGGATCGTCGTATTGATTCCTTTACAGACTGTAACCACCTATCTCGCGGTTTTGAGACGTGGTTGTGGCTGAAAATTTACCGCGATTTCGCTGAAAGCGGATGCAATTTTTCAGATTATCACCCGCTCCCGGCGAAATCCTGCGGTTGTCCTTATGACAAATTTTTAATTATACATATAACTATATTAATTTTAAATTTTGCATAAACGAGTCATTAAACATTTTTTTAAATGTTTTAGTTATAATAATATTTTATTTATTTTTATATTTGCAAATTATAAAGCTTAATAATATCATGTAATACATGCTATTAATTTTTTTATAATAATATTATATTTACATTTTATACTTTAAAATTATATACAAAATAAAAATTAAATATAATTTTAATACATTTTTAATTGATTTATTCAATGTTACAGAAATAATTATTTAAAGTTTATCTTAAAATTTCATTGTTTGAAATAATATAAACGATTCTTAAATTAATAGATATATTGCGAAATCATTAAGTTGAATAATATTATTATATAAATTATAATTAAAATTTTTATTAAAAACTAAAGTTATTATAAACTAAATTACAATTAAATAAATTTATTATATTAATGCATAAATTATGTTAATGATTTACTGTTAAAAAACTTGTTATTTATAAATTAAAATTAATTAATACCGTATTTTTATTTTAACGTCATCTAATCAAAATTTATTAACTATTTAATATTGGAGCTATATTAATTCTAAATTTTACATAATTGAGTCATGATCAAAAATTTTTTTCACGTTTTAGTTATAATAATAATAATAATAATATTTCAATAAATTTTAAATTAGTTTATTCAATGTTATAGAAACTTCGTTAATGCTAATACAAATAAAATTCAAAGACTTACAAAAAGTCTGAAAACTAAATTCACAAGAAATGAATAAACCGCTCTGGCGGACCGACGACATTTTTCTAGCTTATCTCTAAAGGCAAATAAAATACCATATTTCCTAAGTAAATGTACGTTCTATCCCAAGGTCTTTTCTTAACGATTATTAGCTCTGTACGCGAGAATTTCGTATTTCCAGGAATCTTAAAATCTTCCATCGTTAACTCCTTATAACTTTCCCTACGAACTTATTCGAAAGTTCCCGCATAAGAGATTCGATTAATTTAATCGAATAAGATCGAGCCAAAAACAATCGCGATAGTCGCTCGTTACATCACCGCCCTTATTGATAATGTTAAATAATAATTTTATGCCAGAAAACGCATAACACACAGAAAAAAATGTTCTGAAACCCTCTGTAACACTGTCATACCGTATTTACAAGTGGAAATGTCAGTTTGAGAATCCTTCATGAGATGATGAGATATTATTGTGAATACCGAGCATGTGGTTCCCTATCGGAAATACTTATTTAGGTCACTAATAGGATTTTATATAACGATCCTAAAGTGACCTATATAGGATCCTATCGCAGAATTACCTATATAAGTCAGTATAGGAGCCACCTATAGGAAATGAAACAGCTTCCTGCATAGGATACTACATAGAATCCTATTAGTGACCTATATAGGACAGATGGTAAACCGAAAGTGTTGCTCAGTAGTTTCCGATAGTAGATACAGCTGCGCAGTAGTTATTTTTGACTATGCGATTGCCTAGTAGTAGGAACCTGTATAGGTTCTTATATGGATTCTAACCTAGGAACAAGGACCCCATACGTTTACTATAGAATCATTTAGGATTCTATAAAGGATCCTATGCAGGAAGCTGCTTCATTTTCTATAGGTAGCACTTATACTGACCTATATAGGTAACGCTATACAGGATCCTATATAGGTCACTTATAGGATGCTTATATAGATTCCTATTAGGGACCTTTACAGGCACCTGTATAGGTATTTGCAGTAGGGTTCATATTTCAGGTACTTGAATCTACCTTCCTAAAATTTAAATGACAATAATAAAAGTTTGTTTTGAAACAGGAGTTATTAAAATAATTGTATCTAATTTTAGAAATTGTTAATCAGGATAATATATGTATATATATATATATATATATATATATATATTCCATAATAAAATGATAATCAAGATAATCAGCTGATTCTTCATTACATATAATTATCATATTTCTATGTAGGTTATTTACGTTATTTACACTTATGACTATATAGTGTTGCAGCATATCAAAACCTTTTTCCGTCTATTCAACATTTTCATTTACAGTATTCCGGTCTGGGAAAATCTTCAGTGTTTGTGATCGAAGGCGATTCATGTGCACAATTTTTGATTTCCCTTTACCGATGTCTAACTCTGCATTAAGGTCAGTAATAACTTGGGTTATTTTGAATGGCCCTGTATATTCTTTATCCAATTTTTAGGATTTTGCATTTTTCTGTAAGCATACCGGATCACCTACTTGGTAATTTTGCACATTTAATTTCTGATCGTAGTATCGCTTGGACCATTCTTTTGCTGCATGTAAGTGTTCTTTAGTTTTGTCCTGAGTCGCTACTAACTTTTCTGTCAACGTTTTTAAAAATAAGTTGTACATTAGAGGTAATTCGCGTTTAGCCAATTCTGAGGGATTTCGGGCAATTTGCCCGAAAAAGAGCGTAGCGAAGCCATTTTTCCCAGTTCGTTTTTTGTCAGTAAATTTTTAAATATTGAATCAGGACGTGATGGCTCCTTTCTAGAGATCCTAAAGATTGAGAATGAAAAGCTGTAGATCTAAGGAGTTTGATTTTAAATATTTTAGCAAAGGCCGTCAAAACTTGGCTAATAAAATCACTGCCTTCATCCGTGTGAATTACTTAGGGGACAGCCGAAGCGCGTGATAAATTGTTCAGCAATGGCTAAAGCAATTGCGGTGGACTCAGTAGAACGTAATGGAATAACCTCAGAATATTTAGTTAAACCATCCTGAATAGTCAATATGTATTTACTTTTATTTTCCCTTTCGTGTAGAGGACCTACCATTTCCATTTATTTTCGTACTTTTTCAAAGGCCTCTGAGGGTGTATCGGTAATGCGCATAGGTAATTTCGTCTTGACTCTAACAGTTTTATTTAATTTACATTCCTCACATTCCCTAATGAATTTTCTGATTGCCTCACGCGTGTTCGACCAATAGAAATTTTCGCGAATTCTAAGGTAGGTTTTCGTACCTCCTTTATGGCCACCAATTGTTGATGAATGATTTTCCCTAATTATTTTTTCACGATCTATTTCAGGTGGCACTTCTATCTCCCCATAGCAGGTAGTTATCGTGAAATCATCATGAACGAAAAGCTTACGAAACTCCGCTTCCATCGACGGCCAGGAGATCTGATTGAGCCCATTTCCAGTCCTTGAGAGACTAAAACTTTTTATTCGTAGCTCTTCTACTGCACATTTAAATGCTCAGAGTGCACTCACGATATCATCGTAGTAAGTTTTTTAATCAAAGGTCGGCTTTATTGTTAAATTAAAAACGCAATAATCTTCGTATTTTACAAATAGTACATTTCATACTTGTAGATTTTCAGAGTCTTCCTGCCGCAAGGCTTCGTACTATAACCTAGCTGTCCCGATCAATTTTTTCCTAGTTTCTGTTGTTAATTTGCAGTCTGATGGGATAAATAATACCAAATTATCATCGCGCATGTAGAGTTTATCTTTTGAAGTTTTTATAATCGAAAACTCGTAGTTTGGGGAAGTGTATTGTCTCAGTCAGTATTCGCGTCAGTCTCGTTCCGTTCCGGGTTGTTTTGTGATATCGGAAGGAACGATTGAGTTTTTCTGGCAATTCTGTTCTCTTACAATTCTTCAGGTTTCGAATTACTGCTTGTAAAAATTAAACATTTCCTAAATTTAGCTTCCGGATATTCCTTTAAAATATAGCCAAATTCAAAGCTTTCAATCGAATTTTCATCATCTGATTAATTATTTTGAAATTCGTCAGTCCTGATTCTAAAGTCGGCCCCACCGCTCTTAACACCGTCTTCATTAGACACAATAAAAGCATGCATGGCCTCATCCACGGTATGAGTAGTGCAGTCCCTGCAATCATTGAAAGAGATCGCCTCACGAAAACAGGAACTTTTGGCCCCGTCCTCATCCATGGTGTGAGTAGTGCAGTCCCTGCCACAATCGACAGGGATCGCCTCACGACAACAGGAATCCGACAAATAAAATAAATCTGTGACCTCATCCACGGTGTGAGTAGTGCAGTCCCTGCCATTATCGACAGGGATCGCCTCACGACAACAGGAACTGTTGGTCCCGTCCTCACATATGGTGTGAGTGGTGCAGTCCCTGCCACAATCGACAGGGATCGCCTGACGACAACAGGGATCGGACAAATAAATATGTCTGGCCTCACTCACAGTGTGAGTAGTGCAGTCCCTGCCATCTTCGACAGGGATTGCCTCACAACCGCAGGAACTTCTGGTCCCAAAATCAGTGATGAATTGACTCTGCTCATCATCACTATTTTCATCCGCGGTCTGAAAGGCTACATCCCCTGAATCAGGCTCTCGATTATTTTTATCAATAAATTTACAATTGAAATATACATCATGTATGTAGTCATTCTCATTCTCAAAATCCGCCCCGAAGAAAGCATTTTCGATGCGAATGTCGTTTTCTCTGTCTTCAGGTAAGGAATTAAGGAACACAGGTGTTCGATTTTTAAAAAATCATCACCTTATGTACAAGATTGTGAGGCGAATCGTGTCTGCCAATTTCGTCGTTAAGAGTTTCGTCGCCCTTGAGTCTGCATCGATCTTGCGTTTCGTCGACATAGGGATTTCGAGAAAGAGCATCTGCATTCGAATTTGCGACGCCCTTTTTATAAACAATCTTATAAGAATAATCAGCTGATCTAAATTTCCAACGTAGCAACTTTGAATTTGGACTTTTAAGGTTATGAAGCCACACCAGTGGCCTGTGATCAGTTTCTAAACTAAATTCCCTCCCATACATATACGGACGGAAGGTTTCTACTAAGAATAAAATTGCCAGCAACTCCTTTTCAATAGTCGAATAATTAATTTCGGTGTCAGATAATGTTCTAGAGGTATAGGCGACCGGAAGACTTTTTTGCCATAGTGTCATGCAATTTATTTTTTTTAACCTCAATATTCGGCCCATTAATTAGTTTGGTTTTTGAACTCGAGAGCACTTACCATTTGGTCGGCTGAGGCTTTGACTCATGCTCCTCGTTGTGCTCGGACGAGAAGCATCCATGGAGTTTAAAGGATTCGAGGTGTTAGTGGAATTTTTAGCTTTTTCAACTGCTCTAAATTCCTCTCGGCTTCCTCAGCCCTTCGTCGATAACAATGCTCACTCACGTGCCCTGTTTTTGCGCAATAATCGCACGTTAAGCTTTGCCTCGAATTAGTGCCCTGGATCTTTCTTTCAGCTTCATCAGCTCTACGTTTATAGCAGATTTCACTAGAGTGTCCAGTACCTGAGCAGTAATTACAACTACGCTTCTACCTGTCTCGTGAATCAAAGCTCTCATGCTTAACATTAAATTTTGAGTTTGAGTGCTCAAATTTCCGATCTCTACAGTTATGAGAAGTGTGACCTTCCTGACCGCAAGTATAACACTTGAATTTGCCGTTTGAGTCTCCCCTAGGCGCATTTGAATTGCCGATATTATGTACAGACTTTGTATTTTTACAAAATGTTATCGAAATTTTAGTTGATTGCCCTGTGGATATAGAAGCTACCGGATCCTCTGTTTCGCCGTATAACCTTTTCCGACGCTTGATGTCTCTCTCGCACTCTAGAGCAAAATTAATTGCTTGCTGTAAGGTTAAGGGGTTTTTTTTGCCGAACTCTAAATTCAAGTTCCCCCCTTAGACCAAAGCAAAAGCACAAAGCCACCTCTTTATCATACTCGCGGACTTTTAGAGCTGCTATGGAAGCAGAGGATTGTGATTCTGCGATTTCGATCATTTTCGAAAACTGATCCATGATTCTCGCGGCATATGAAATTATCGTCTGGCCTAAATTTTGCTTCATATGAGCAATCTCAGATTGTATTTGGAAATAGGTTTTTGGGACATCGAAAGCTTTCTCCAGCATATTTAGAAGTTCATCAAGAGTGTCAACATTTACATTTTGAATGTAAAGTCCCGCCTCCCCTTGAATTTTTGGCTTTAATAATTTTAAAAGAAAGGGTCGAAGATTAGGGGCTATCTGAGTCTCTGCAAATTTGCACTCGCGCGCGAAAGTCTGAAAAGAGATATTACTTCCGTTGAATGCAGGAAGAAGTTCCAATACAATTTTTAAAGCCGATATATCGCTTCCTTTCAAAACGCTGGAGTCAACTTCATGAGTCAATTCACTTAGGTCATTATTACAAATAGTATTTCCTTCCCTATTCAGACCTTGGGACCCTACTCTATAATCTAAGGGTTCTAATGTATGGAAATCGTTATCACGGCCTACTTCACTATGCGAGTCCAGAAGTTCGTCAACGGTATGCATTGATTCATTGTCATCAAAGTGTCGCTGAAATTTGCTGGGTCTTTCTCTCTTTCTCCCATTCTGACAGATCTCCCATTTTGAGAGATTTAATTATTAGTCAAAATTACTTCATAGAATTTATCGTGCATATAGAGATATAAATGTTAGTCAAGCTTCATTAAAATTGTTAAATCAAGCACAAAATGGGATTGGACAAGATGAGTGAAAAACTGGACTGCTCACAAGATACATTTTAAAATTTTAATTATTACTCTAACCATACCTTGTACTGTCCATTACTTTTGAATCGTGTTTCTTGAAGAAGGCTGGGTCCTTCGACGATCCTTGCAGAAAGATCCTCAGCTGGTGAAAAGGTTCCAGGCAGCAGCTCAGGAACGCAGGCACGTAAACGTCAGCAGCAAGGTTTTTACACACATATTTATGCAATCCGGACTAGATAGGAATACACAAATCAGCAACAGGTCAGCAATGCGGCAGGAACACAGGAATCATCCATAAAAAGGCAGGACCACAGGAACGTTTAAGAAAAATCGCAGCAACAGATATCAGCAACTCACAAATTTTAGTTGCATCAGCGATGGTAACGGCACATATTAATAAAAATTGCCTCCAAAAATTACGTTTTCTTTTCATGCATGGACAAGGGAAAATGTAAATTAAACTAATAATGTTTATTTTTATCAAAATTCCAGATCAAAGAGTCACTGAGAATAGTTCGCTGTTCTTTTTTTATTGACTTAGGACAAAAAAGTTCGATTCGCAGACATAGCACTAGCACTTAACGAAACAACGCCCGGGAAAGCTCTCACGAAACTGAGTTTTCAGCGTATTCATGAATTTCCTGCACATGAAAAATATTTGGATTCTTCCCGCACCAAACTATCCCAGAAACGGGCACCCAAATATGTCACGGGCCGCGCATTTCGAAGACGCGGACTTTATCTTGAAATGCAAATAAACATATTTGGTCTGACATATGTATCAGTCTGGTATCAGCTGTGTCAAAGCAGCACTAGTGCAGCGAGTAGACAGCTTCGAACTTCTAGGGGTCTGTGGATAAAACAGATTGCATGATTACCGTCAGAGAAAGTTAAAAGCGTTAAAAGTCAAACTTCTGCTGTAAAACCTAAATGTGTTCGTCGATAATCATTATTTGAATAAATAAACTTTTTTCTTCCTCCAATTCTTTGCAAGGCCACATAAGATCCTTTAATATTTATTAACTTTTCCCGAAAAAAATTTCCGCGTTATTTAAACTTTTAGTTTTTAATATGGGTGAAAAAATATTGATCTTAGGGCTGACTTGATCAGCTGTTACACTCATCACATGGCCTTAAAACTAAATTCACAATAAATGAATAAACCGCCTTGGCGGACTGAAGACATTTTTCTAGCTTATCTCTAAAGTCAAATAAAATAACATATTTCCTAAGTAAATGTACGCTCTATCCCAAGGTATTTTCTTAACGATTATCAGCTTTGTACGTGAGAATTTCGTATTTTCAGGAATCCTAAAATCTTCCATCGTAAACTCCTTATAACTTTCCCTACAAACTTATTCGAAAGCGTCCGCATAAGAGATTCGATTAATTTAATCGAATAAGATCGAGCGAAAAGCAATCGCGATAGCCGCTCGTTACACATATATTTGGTCGCGCCAAATTATAGTACATTTGAAATCCAAAACGGTAATGCCCAAAATGTAGCAAAGATGTTAGTATAAAATATTAGTGACAATTTTGAATTAAAAAGTTTATTTTTTATTTAGGTTATAATTTTTTGGAAATTAGTAGAAAAATGAATTTGAAAATACGGTTAAGTTTGATTTAAATAAACTAAAAAAACTGTCTGGTTAAATCAACCATAATTGTGGTTGAATATATCCATTACTATTTTTTCTGGTTAAAGAAATAAAAATTCTGAAATGAAATTTCCATATAAAAACTTATAAAAAAAATTTTGTCTTAAATTTTTTTATAGGCCTAGACAAATGTCTTCTGAAATGTTGCATTTTTTAAATATTTCTGAATTTAGTCGTATATGAGTTTTTTAATAGCTTTAAAGTGTAAGAAGCATTTTCGAAAGTCAAAGGAAATTACAGCTTGCTTCTACAGTTTAGCTAAGGCCATGTTATAAATATGAACCATTTTTTCAAATTGAAATAAGATGTAACTCAATCTTACAAAATGTAATTTTCCCTGCTCCAGAAATCTAACTTTAAGAAAAAATGTAAGTTTGCTTAATTTTTTTTATTAGCATTTAATGCTAAAACTTGACATAAAAATTGCCATAATTTTCGTATTTTTGTTGTCTTAATATCTGAGCTAATTACGTTTCTTAAACCGCAATTATGAAAAATAATATAAACCAATGCTATAAATTCACAGAACTATTATATACTTTAATAGTATAAATTTTTTGAAAGAATTTAACGCCGTTTTTATTTTATTTGTAATAAATATATAAGTTTCCTTAGTTTTTTATTTAGTTTCCTTTAATTATTTCGTTTATTTCCTTATTTTGTATTTATTCCGAAAAATAAGTTGAAACTTTAACATTTTCTCCACTGGTCATGTATAGAAGACTATGATTTCCAGCTTGTCGATTAAGCTTTTGTTTGCATTTACTTGTTTAACTGTTTGCATATTTAATTCCATTCAAAATTTTTGATTTTGCTAAAATAATTATTTTAAATTCTTTCCTTTAATAAAAAACTTGCTTTTTTAAATTTGTTCGTAAATAACTTTTTTTTCTAATAATTTAAATATCTGATTAATTTTCAGTTTCTTTTATAAAATTTTAGAGCCTTATGCATTATAAATTAATTACCTCATTAACAAAAAAGGTTTTTTAGAGAAAAATAACGAAAATCATGCAAAAATTGCAATTGCAAAAATTGCATAATTAAAAAGAAATTCGGAAGGAATTTCATATTTGAATAAAATTATTAATCGAACAAAAAAAGACATGATCTGGCACTTTTTTGTTAGACTTATTTTTTCAAAATCTTTCAAATCTTCAAATCTTTCAAAATCTTTATTGAATTTCCGAAGTTTGATTCAATTCTATTGTATTATTCACAACTTTCTTCTAACTGCAATTCATAACACAGTAGACAATTAGACAAAATGTACAAACTACAATGAACATGACAAGTCAAAACTGTCATCTAGGTACTTGAAGTTAAAGTAAATATTTCTTTCTGACGATATTAACACATCCATTTTAATATTGAGTCTATTAAATTAAAAAAGAAGATATTTTTAAATTATTTACTCCTAGCGTTCTAATGCTTGAAGCTTCTTGTTCTTCAAAAATCAATATATTTCAATCAAGATTTTTTTCTTACTTCTTAAATCTTGTAAACAAGAACAAATTTTTTCATGTAATTAATAAGTGACGAAATTTTATTATCAAATAATTTTTTTTAATGTGATAAGCCGTGATTATTTCTGCCGTCTTGGAGAAAAATTTACTCTCTAAAGTTTGACGTAAGGGTCATTTCCGCGTTGCAGCGTATACGTAAAGAAGACTCACGTCAAAACGAAGATAGTGAGTTTTGAGTTTTAAATTGAAAATATATTAAAACCTTTCAATTTAAAATTCATCTTCTTATAATAAGTTTTCGATTTCAAAGGCTTTACATTTATTCCAAGTTTTCATGAGGTTTGACATCGAATAATCTGCTTATTGCAGCTTTAAATTATTGATATCCTCAAGCTGAAAAAAATTTATTGCCGAATCATAAGTGATTTCATTTAAAACGTTCAAAATTAAATAATTTGAATTGACAGGTTATGCTCGAAGAATATTCGAAATTTTACAAATACTGAGATTTTGAAGTTTAAATTTATAAACTAGTTTCTTTTAATAATTATTATTTTATTTTTATGCTTCTAAAAGAAAATAATTACACTGTAATTTTAATTGTTTTAATTTCAAATTTCTCTCATTTAAAACCTTTTAATTTCAAAGGCTTTGAAGTTATATTCCAATTTTCGAAACTGAATGATTTTGAATGGAGTAATTATTTAATTGCTAACATACTTCAAATTTAAAATAAAATTGTGGAATATAAAGTATTTCCATGCAAAATAGTTATGCTGAAGTTTAAATGCTTCCTTTTATATTTTGACATTGTTGACTTCTGGAAAGTTTCAAACCCCAAAAATTTTGATCTATGAGTCCTAATTACTTTCCTGAGTTTTTTTGTTGAATTTAACTGATTATTATAAAAATAATGGATTTTTTTTTAATTTCTCCAGCTTATTTGAATGCTCTCCATCATTGAAGCCAAGAAAGAACTTACATATATGTATTCAATTAAATCAAATTTAAAATTTAACGACACTTTCATTTTTATTTAACTAGATTGTACTTAAATTTAACACCATTTAACGCCATTCAACATCTACAATTGTAACTGAAACTTACTTAAATTTTGAATTTAAATCAAATGTATTCACTTTTTGAAATGTTCTAAATTGTATTCAATCTTTAAATGTAGTTTTACAACATAATATTAAAAATTGCACTGCAATAAATCTTAAATTACGAATAGAATTATTTTAAAACTTATTTACTTAGTATCTAGAAAATTTCTCTTTTAAAAGAAACCAGACGAGAAATTAATTTAATTTAACTAAACTTTATTTAATTCTTAAATTCACCTACATTTCAGTTAAATGTTGAATTTAGGTAAATTTTATTTAAATTTTAAATTCAACTAAATTTTATTGATTTTTTAAATTTATCTTAATTTCATTTAAATCTTAAGATTAATTTAGAAAAATAATTTTAGAAATTTCACTAAAATTCTAAAGTATGAAAAGAATTTTTTTACATTTATTTATTCTCTCGAAATTTTAAAATAATAATAAATAGAATATTTTTAGGCTCTCTTTAATTTGCATATAATTAGGTAATTCAATGTTCATAACATTTTTGGCGTACAGGCCGTACAGAGCAAGCCGACCGACTTAACTATAGCAAAGATTGCTATAGTGATGGCGAAGGCGAATGCGAGACAGAAAATCGCGTTAGAAACGGTGAAAAGTTGAAGAGGGCAGCACCTCGATATAGTCGAAAATGTAGTTAGATATATATATATAACGGCCGTCCCCACCACTGACGCATGCCGTATCTAGGACCTAATATCTTTGTCCACTATTGTCACCGAGAGCACTGAGCATAAATTTTCACTAAAATCTATATCGCTAAGAGCAAATGGATCAAAGTTTCGATTTTTTTCAATTTTTGAATATATTATGTCTTGGCATCTCTTGACAACTTTCCCAAATATACACTCTGCATTTCGAAAAAACAAAAACAATTTTCAAAAACTACGGCAATACATACAAACTATAGGGTCATCGGGAGACTGTTATTTCCTGAGGGCCATTCAGAGCGCGTGGCGTGACAAGTGAGAATGCTCTATCATGAGCAAAATAGCACACACGTAGTGGGAGAACCACAATTGAGGGGCCGGATCGTATAGAATTTTCTCGTCCGAAATCATTGTCCCCTGGAGGCTTCAAAACAAATTTTGGATTTAAAATTTTTGAAGGGAATATCTCAGTGCTTCAGTCTTTGAAATTTTGTAATTAAAATTTCAGGGAATGTGTTTTAAGATGCCCTTCGATTGACAATATGATAGGAATTCAAAACCGCTGTTTTCAAAAATTATTATTAATTCTTTTCTGATGGTCGACGCGAATTGAACACTTGTAACTTTTAGCGTTTCGTTTAGCGAGGGAATTTTGGGCAGGCAAATACTTCTCGCGACAAGAATTCGGAGAAAGGGATAATGAAGTTTTTTGGAAAGATTCAGATCAAAATATTTAATAGTTTAGGAGTAGTTATGATTTTAGTGAACGTCAGCGCTGGAGTTTTCGAGCTTACTATGCACTTCGCTGTGCCACGTTCTCTCGCTAGAGTTTTTGCTTATCATATGATATTATGAATTTTTTTAGTAAATAACAGTTAAACAAAAATAAGTTAACAAAATATTCATGAATTTTATTTAGTTTTGAATGTATTTTCCCGGTTTCTTTAGATTTAAATGTAGGATACTTTAATGTACACCGTATGTTTACACGCACATTCGGCTTAACTCGTAAGCGACCTTGAACATGCATTTTGAAAACAATCCTATGCACAAATTTTCTTACACTTTGTCTAAATCTATTTCAAAAATAAAACAGATCAGTTAGTCCTTAACTATGCTCTGGACAGTGCACATTAAATTAAATTTTAAGCTTAATAAAATTGAATATCTCTTGTATTTATTAATAATCAATCTAGTCACAAATTTTCTATTGTTATTTTAAAATGGAAAATATACCTCTGGCAATTCGAGGTAGAAAACGAAAAAGAGACGAGAGTGCATGGGCGGAAAATGTACGCAAAACTTCTAAGGACAAGGTATACCTTTTAATAATCTGTTGATTTAAACAATGAATGTTTTACGGTTCTATCAAGTCCCAATTTTAAATAAACAGTAAATAAAATTGGTATCTTATCGATTTTGCACGAGAGAAATTTTTGTGATATTATATTAATATTTTTCATTAATTACATTTTTCAGACGTAGGCAATCTTGTCGCAAAAGAAAATGCTACGAAAGCATTGCAATATTTGCACAAAAGAAGTTGCATTCCAAATTTTGGGAATTGGGAGATTACCATAAGCAATGCATCCTTCTTAGAACTTTGATGAAGTTCAATGATCCAAAAAAAGTTAATGCTCACAAGGTTTCCAGATTAAAAACCTGGACTTTTTTATTTGCTACTGATGACAGTGTATTTTGTCGTATGTAAAAAATGTTTAATGAGTTGTTTAAATTTGTCAGAGAAAAGCTTGCGAGTAGTACAGGGAAAAATGTTAAATGATGAAAGTTTAGTCGACTGTAGGGGGATGCACGAAAAGCGTAAAATAAAACTAACTGATCAAGTGAAAGAATTATTATTATTTAACCATGCCGCATCAAAAATTTCATTATTCGCGAGAATGCGCTGAATTAAATTATTTTGCGAATCCATAATTAAATTTAATAAAATTGTATAACGATTTTTGCGACTACTACATAAGTGTAACGCAGGATCTCGATGAGAAAGATTTAATAGATAAGTCCACATACGCAAAATACTTTAATCGAACCGTGAATTTTACTTTCAGATTACCACGTACTGACGTGTGCAATACATGTTACCAAAGTAATTTGAAAAACGTGTAATCCCCTGAAATCGCGATTCACAAACGATTGTTGTGGCTTTGTTTGACGTTCATCTTTATGGTTCCGAACAGAGCTATATGTATCCTATATTAGAGGGAAATGTCAAAAAAGGGGCAAATACTGTATGCAGTTTTCTCCATCATGCAATACAGCAAGAATTTGATACTTATTATCACAAAAGATTGTTCTTTTTTCTGATGCATGTGGTGGACCAATTAAGAATTACACAGTATTTGTATATCTTGTTACACTTTCCATGCGATTGGATGTCGACATCTGGCATGTCTTTCCAGTTCGGAGTCATTCATATTGTCAATGCGACCATAATGTTGGAATGTATTCGCAGAAAAAGAAGAAGCTAGAACGCAAAGAAACTGAAGAAGAGTACATTAAATTAATAAGAAACTCTCGAGATCCTCCATTCACTATGGTACAGTGTGGTGATAAAATGTTGAATGATTCTGAAAAATCTTTTAAGAAAACTGCATCGCATCCTAAAGATATGAAGAAGAGTAAAGCTTATGTAATTCACTATCTACCAAACGGACATGTTGACATTTTTTAGATTTACACAGAAAAGAATGTCTGCATCTTTAAAACTCAAACGAAAGTGAAAGTCGCGGGGTTAGAACGAAATCCCCGTCCAATCGTTGGAATAACTGAAGCCAAAATGAAAGAAGTGAAGAGTTTACTGAGATGCCTCACACCAAAAGGACAAGCATTTTTTAATGAATACTTTGCCTCGATAACGAGCAATAAAACCAAAGACGACTCGATTCTTTCTTCTGATGAAGAATAAACTGTATACTTTATTTTAAAATACATCGAAAATTTAATAAAATGGATTTATATTCAGTAAACTTAATATGTTGTATTTTTATTCAAGAACAGATTTAGGATTTATCAAATTTATAAGCCATACATTGGCGAGATACTTAGTGCCGTGCAGCTGCACGACACGGAGCTTTTGATACGCACGAAAACTCCAGCGCTGACGTTCACGAAAATCATAACTACTCCTAAACTATTAAATATTCTGATCTGAAACTTTTCAAAAAACTTCATTATACCTTCCTCCGAATTTTCGCCATGAGAAGTATTTGCCTGCTCAAAATTCCCTCGCCAAACGAAACTCTGGAAGTTACAAATGTTCGATTCGCGCCGAACATCAGAATAAGATTAATAATAATTTTTGAAAACAACGGTTTTGAATTCCTGACATACTGTCAATCGAAGGACATCTTAAAGCACATTCCCTGAAATTTTCATTAAAAAATTTCAAAAATTGAAGCAATGAGCACAAGTTGAAGTGAAAAACGGATTAAAATCAAGCTTTTCAAAAAAGACAGTTTTTTGGTTTTATTTTGAAAACTAAAAAAGTTAAAACTTTTTATCTAGAGGAAAAAAGATGCACAATAAAATTTTACGTCCAGATATGCCCCTCAAAAATTTTAAATCCAAAATTTGTTTTGAAGCCTCCAGGGGACTATGGTTTCGCACGAGAAAATTCTATATGCCCTTATACGATCCGGCCCCTCAATTAGTGTCCGTGCCGCACGTATATTGCCGTTTTAACGGGAGTGTTTACTTATCGGACGGCAAGTTATCTGCAATCCGCTCTTGATTTAGTACAAATATTGATAGTTGATTTTCAAGTATAGAATGTTTTCCATGAAAATTTGTCATTTTTGTGTTAAATATTCAACTATGTAGCAAAAAATGCATGTCTTTGGTGGAAAACTTAATTCGTTTTTTGAAAATTTTTTTCCGTTGTTGAAAATTTATTTATTTGATAAAAAATATAACTATTCTATTTTTGTTTACAAATTTCTTGTTTACTGTTGAAAATTCATGTATTTCCATTCATAAATTTATAAATACATTTAGATTTATCATTTGATTAAAAAATTCACATATTTAACTGAAATTGCAATTATTCCACTTTTTATGGAAATTGTATATTTTTTAGAGAAATTGAATTTAAGTAAAAACTGATTTATAATACCTATTCATTGACAATGTATGTTTTTTAGTTGAAAATAAATCTTTTTGGTAATTAATTTATATTTTTGGTTAAAAATTCAACTATTTTGTTTAATCAATAATATAATTAATTTAAGTTTAATCATAATTTTAGTTTAATTTTCATTTCTTCGGTAGAAGATTTTTGTTTCGTTGAGAAATCGTTTTTTTCGGATAAAAATATATAAAATTGGTAGGAAATAAAAATATTTTATAGCAAATAAACTTTATTCTTGAAAACTCATACTTTTAGAAGTATTAATATATAATTTAAAAAATTATATATCGCCTTTTTGGCTCCATAGCTTTAACAATTTTGTTGAAAAAATATATATTTTGTTGCACATTCGTATTTTTTAATGAAAATTAATTTTCTTTACAACAAAATGAACTATTCCATTTTCGGTTGAAAATTTAACTTTTTTTTAGTATAGAAACTTACACTATTTGTTTGAAAAGGACCCTACACAATTTACATTGAAATCCGGTCTGGTCAACTTGGCTGAAATTGCAATATAATATAGTTCAAAGCCTCCTAATAAAAAATTCCTAATGAGTACTAGTCCAAAAAATCAAGTTTTCGAGATAGGTGGGGCTGAACACGAAAAATATGACCACAAGCGAATCTAATCAAAGATATTATAAGCCAAGATGCGCCACGTGAATAGTTCGAGGAACTATTTGTAGACGGCGCTCCCGGCGAAAATTGCCCGATCTCCCATGCCCCTCAACCAGAAGATCGCACCAACCAACTACTTTGCCCCTGCAATCTTCACCCATCGAAGAAGTCCATCAAATAGCCGATACCAAGTCGGAAAATACTTAAAAGTATAAAACAAAAATTTTATATTGAGATATTTGAATTATTATTTTCAATTAATGAATCAATTATTTAAATAAATTTTGCACCAAGAAAATATGTAGATGCATAAGATGTACTTTTATTATTATTATTATTACACCTTTCGGGGTAGGCGGGACTCACTCGGCAGGGGAAAGGAGTAGTGTGTGGAAGAGATAGAGATTTTTAGATTGATCCAGAATTCTCGTGCTATTTAAGTAAATAATACGTTCGTTCCGCAACACTGCTCCGACCCAGGTTGCTGATCAATCTCTCTAGCAATCACCTCAAGCGAAGAACCTCACGAAGTCGTAATGCAAGGTTCCCCACTTGGGTCCATTAATAGCCAAGGTCTTTTTTTTAGGCGTCATTCACTCTACTGACACTCTTTTTATTAACTATTAGCCGCCATACTTTCCTGTCCTGGCATACTTCTCTAGCTTCTTTTATGTCCATGCATTTTT
>NC_046658.1:41661606-41666376 GCF_010883055.1 Belonocnema kinseyi
ACACGCCGTTTTTTATGTCTTTAGTTTCGCATCCCTTTTTCTTTGTTTCGGGCACACATAAAATATCTAGTTTCTTCACGTCGATAGTTTCACGCAATTCTTTTACCTTGAGATCATTTAATTAAAATGTAATTGTATCGTAATAAGTATTTTTAGCTGCTACGTCCTTTATGAAAAAACATTAGTCATTTTACAATTAAAATTTACTGTCTATGAATTTTATTATTTTGTTGTTTTGAAAAAAGGGGGTAGAAATTCGACTACATGAAACTATACATTTGCAGACATTAAAAGTTTTAATTGATAAACATAATGAGTTGAAATTTAAAATAATTAATTTTTAAAATAAATATGATCGTATAGCGTTCTCGCATGTAGAATTAGCGATTTGAAGTTTTTAGATGTAGAGTTAAATTTTATACGAATACCGCCACCCTCACGATTATTAATTTAAGTAAACAATAATTAGTAAATTTGTATGTTTGTGTGATTAATTATGAATTAAATCAATTATAATTAAATGATACAATTGTATAATAAAATTATTTTTTATTTTATTTAATTATTTTTATACAATATTTTATAGAAATTTTTGTATATTCCTATCTATGTAAATTATGTCCCGATTTTTTAAATTGAGAACTCCACAATTTCAAAATTGAAAAAATGTACTTTTGAATTTTACTCGAGTGGCTGATCAGAATATATAAATATTTTGCCTTACATTTCTCAATTTAAACTAAAAGGTCCGAAATGAATGAAAAATTTCAAAAACATTTATCTCTTAATTGTTAATTTGTAATAAAATAATCCTTAAATGAATTATTTGTTATCGCTGGTATATTCTCATCGTGCGCTGTGCCCGTGGCTCGCAAGTTTGAGCGCGCCTAGGGCGCGTATCTGTTGATTCCCATGATTCACGCGCTCAGATCATTATTCTTTGCATTTAGAATACTTGAATGAAAGTTTATCAAAAAGCTCTCTTTAGATCGCAGTATTTATATGCGTGTTCATATTCTGAATTTTTTACTTAAATAAGTATAGTTAAAGATTAAGTTTCTCAAAGCTCTGTAGGCTTTGAGGTACACAATATTATCGTGGCACTCGCGCTGCGCACTCATTTTTTGACAGACAGTTGTAAATTTATATTTTCTGAACCAACTTAAAATAAATTTAAAAAATACAATCCTTTCTTTAGAAATTTTTCTCTATCTCGCGTTGTTATGCTAATAATAGGATTTTGGTTTTTCATATTATTTTTTATAGATAAAGCAAAATATCCTACAAGTCTTCTTTTAAATTTTTTACGTATTTTTCTCGGGGTCTTTCGGCGTAATATTGGAATTTTCGATTTTCTGCATATATTACTTATGTCTACGATAAAACAAAATTACGAGTCCTATTGAAAAATGGTTAAAAGAAATTTTGTAGGATTTTTTAAAACCTACATTTTCTCTTTGAGACTTTTTGTCGTATTTTGCGTCATTTGATTCAAAATTTGAATGTTGTAGTGTCAAATTTCGCGCAATTCTAGTACTTTCTCCATTATAAATAATAAGAATGTAATAAATGAATACAAATTTGTAGCTCTTTTTCGAGTAAACAATTTTTGTTAAATCATTTTTTTCGTAACTTGTATCATTTTTTCACAAAGATTTTTTTTTTTAGATTTTCAATTTTATTTTTCGCGAATAAAACGAAAGGTACGCAGCGTATCAAGAAGTGATTGTTAACAAATTTGTAGATCTTTTTTGAGATCCCAATTTTTGTTGATGAACTTTATGAATTTTTATCCAAAATGGCTGTTTAACGAACTCGTCCTTTCTTTTCGGACTTTTCGGACCTTTCTTTTCCTATACATTCTCAATCATAAATGATGAGAATGAGAAAAATGAGAGGCTCTTTCATTTTGTTAAATGAATTTCAGTTTTTAAATCGTTTGAATTCTCTAAAGTAAAACACTCTTACTTTTCTCTCTAATATTGAAATTTTATCCAATATAAATAAAATTGAAAATTAAGTTTCATAAGTATGTCTCAATAAACTTGTTCCCTGTCATTCTTTTAATTGTTATAATTTCGTTTTCTGAGTCTTGTCGATTTTTCGGTGTATTTGTCTATAGAAGAGTTTCACTGTATCCATTATAAGGATAATTTCAGTAAATACAAAAATCGAAACTTTAAGGAGCCGTCAGTAAACTGCATTACAAATTTTATGGGGGAGGGGTCATGCTAAAAACTATGATTCGAACAAGGGTTGGGGGTCCGTGGAAAAAAGTTACGAACTTAGATAACATGTAGTATGTTTCCTTATTATTAACTTTTAAAGAATTGTTCTTTTTCCGCTGTTTTTAAGAAACCCCTTTTTCTTGTTTTCTTTTCGCTTAAATGCTTTTTGGTAGAAAGTCTACTATTATATTTGTGGTTCGGAATTTAACTCATTTGGTTAGAAATTCTAGTATTCAGTCGAAAATTTTATTATTCTGTAAAAAATACAACTATTTTGTTAAAAAGTCATCTTGTTTCGTTAGGAATTCAGAAGCTTGGTTAAAAGTTGAATTACTTTGTAAAAAATTTATTCTTTTGGTTTTAGATTCACATCTTTGGTCGAAAATTTAACTGTTCTATTTTTAGAAAATTAATCTTCTGTGGGTAAAAAGTCATTTTTAGGCTGAACTCTTTTGTTAAAAATGTAACTATTTTCTTGAAAATTCGTTTTTTAAAAATAAGAATTAATTTTCTCTAACTGACAAGGTAAATATTTCATTTTGGATTTAAATTGATATTTTTATTGAAAATTAAAATTTTCTGGTTTGAAATTACTCCTATCTTATTGAAAATTCATGCCTTTTGATACAAATTTGGTTGAAAATGATGTTTTTTTATTTTAAATTAAACAATTTTTATAACCAATAAACTGGTTTAATGAAAATTTAACTTTTTGGTAGAAAATTAACTTTTTTCTTAAAAAATAATATTTTTAGTTGAAAATTCAAACTTTTTATAGATAAATCGTCATACCGGCTTTAAAATTTAAAAATTTGGTTAAAAATTAATATATTTCGTTGAAAGCTCGTCTTATTTCGGTAGATCATTAACATAATGCTGGAAAATTCATTTCTTTGGTTAAAAATTTAACTATTTTGTTCGCAAATTATCTTCTTTAATTGAAAATTAAGGTTCCCTCTTTTGTTGAAAATTTAATTCCTCGATTTAGTTGAAAATTAATCTTTTTTTAACATGTAATAATTTTCTTGGCATTTTGTGTTTCTTGTTTTGTTCAAAACTAATTTTTTTATCTGAAAATTGCAATGGTCCATTTTTGTTAGAAATGTATACATTATAAGTTTAAAAATTAATTATTTGGTAGAAAATTCATTTATTTTGTTAAAAATTCATCTTTTTGGTCAAAAATTAATTTTCTTGATTTTTTTCACATTGTCTTTTTATTAAAAATGCAATTGTTATGGTTTAAATTAGTCTATTTTGTGTAATAATTAAACAATATTTAACAATTTGTTAAATCTAGTTTTTTTAAAATCATACTTCTGCAAGATTTACCTCTTTGGCTTAAAATTTAAGTTCTTTTGGTGACAATTTGGTATTATTTACGTTAAAAATTACTTTTTTCTCTGAAAATTGCAACTTGTCTATTCTTGATTGGAAATTGATCCTTTATAAGTTGAAAATCCAACTATTTGATAGAAAATTCATGGTTTTATTTAGTTGTAAGGTATAACGTAAGTTACAAGTTTGAAATAATAAAAGACCCTGTGATTCCCTTCGTGACTTTCTTACCTAAAACCCAGCTGATGTGTACAATATGAAAATTATTTCGAAACTATTTATGAAAAAAATAAATCACGATTTTTGAACACTTAAAATGCCTAATTGGATAGTTTTTATTTGTTATTGCAAACTTAAAAAAATTAACTTGAAATAAATAAAATCAAAAAAAATTTCAATCCTTGGTGGGAATTTGTTTACAAGTACGAAAAAGTATAACTATTTTTAAATGAAAACACCAATGAATATAATAATTTTGTTAATACTAAGAACTTTAGGTGGCCGTTTTAATCAAGGAAACAAATTTCCGGTCAGTTCCCGGTTGGCAAAAAATTATTGAATTATTTTAATTGTTTGGAATTGTTTCCCTTTCCATTTTTTTGTAATAGCCTTAGTTGCTGAGATGCACCCCTATACGAATTATATTTCTTTTGAATTTTGTTGGATTCTTCGATTCTTTGAATTATTTTTATAAACTATTTGGATTTCTTTGAAGTTGTGAATTCTGATGAGCATAAGAATTGCAAGTGGTTAACTGCCCTCAAACTTTTAAAATTAAATTTTAATGTGCAAGGCACAGTCTGGTTACTGGTTTTTGTAATTATTCAAATTATGAGAAAAAAGATTGTATGTTTCAAATAATAATAAAAAAACAGAATTTTAATATAATTTTGTTAAATAATTAAATGGGTAGTGCAAAACTTAAATTTCTCATCAGAATAAAATATAAATTGTCAATTCGACACTACAGAGAAGTGTAAATATTACTTCAGTCATACCTTTTAATTATGCGAAAAAAATAAAATATTTTAGGATTTAAACATACACGTCGAACAAATTTATAAAGTGAAGTATTCAAACCTTCAATTCACTATTTTTGTAAAAATTATATACCAGGTGTATACATATGAAACCGGTATTTTTTCAAGAAAAAAACACATTTATTTCAAGAGAATGATAACAAATATTTTATTCAAAGTATGCG
>NC_046658.1:41666476-41685829 GCF_010883055.1 Belonocnema kinseyi
GTTTGAACGTGACATTTTATAAACAGAGATATTGTCGAGTGCCCGGAGGTCCCTCAAAACTCAAGCAGTTCCGAGACACTCAGTCGAGATAGTTTACATTAAAGCCTAAGCCGTTTGATTCTACGCCGGCGTTTCGTTATTAAACCTAAATTATGTGTCCTGCTGTCGAAAAGTATTACATTACAGATTTTTCCCAGAAACTCTGTCTGCTCTTAATTAAGGTATGATTATAAGTTTCTCTCTATAATTTCAATCTTGAATATACATTTGCTCACATTCTTTCATCCGTCTCTCTTAATCTATTTACATAAATAATGCTTTTTCTCAGTAAAGTTATATTTTTCATGTCGTCTTACCCGACTGTTGCTGGCCAATCTTTTATCTCGGTTTATATTACATTTCCTGAGTGAAATGTATTTCACTTTTGATTCTCATGATTTCGAAACAAACCGCGCATTTTGCGTCACCGATGGTGCTGTTCATAGCCGCAGGAAAGCGAATTACATCCGGTCATTACACATGCAAAAATGTAGTTATAGTCCGACCTTCCGTGCCGCATCTATGCTTATAATATCTTTGATCTTGTGTCACACTTGAAACTTGAAGATGAGGTGCAGATTTTTCAATAAACTGTGATCAGCACAATCACTGACAATGGCACCGACTAGACTAATAGCATTTCTTGAATTTGTTGGTTGGACTGATTTATAGTCTTGTCTTAACCGACTGGACTAATGACGTGTCTTGCCTTTGTTGGTTGGACCGACCTATAGTCTTGTCTTAATTTCTGGACTACAAAATAGCTTTGGTAGTCCAGAATGTATTTTGCCTTGATTATTTAAAAAAATCTTCACATTGCTATGGCAGTCCCATTACATTGCCTTTAGTAGCTGGATTGGCGCAGGCATGGAAACCGACGTTGGCGCCGCACCCAAGAGTAGTTTTCCGTTAGAAGTGTTCGTTTGACAGTGATACGTTGCAGGCATTCGAGCGTCGTCCAGAATTCATCAAAAGAATCACTCTTCTTCTGCTTCTTTCAGATCAACCTATTGGCGATCTGCGTTGACACTGTGCTTGCTTTAACAGCTGTGTATATGTGATCACGAACTAGTGTTGGGTTCGGTAACCTGATGGGAAATCTGAAACAAACGGAGGGCTCTCCCAACGGGGAGAGAAAAGTAGCCATGGGCTACTACTACTAGAGAAAAGTACACATGCGCCGAACGCGCATGCACTCGGGCGGCAATTTCAAGTGTGGAAATTCTAGGCATTACCGCAAATACCGAACTTGATTGATTAGACAAAGGCTCAGATGAAAATAAATAAATAAAATTAAATGAAAATAAACAATAAGAAATAAAATATAAAATAAAATGTTTAGGTTCGCATCTTTCAAAAATTTCGAAATATGTGAGACGACTCGGAGGGAGGGATGTACCAAAATTTGATAGCTGCAAAAGGCCAGCCCAGAGAACATGGTCCAGGTCTCCGTCAATGTCTGGATCGCAAGAACACTGACCTGAGTCTATAATATTCTGGCGGGCCAGACTAGCATTAAGGGAATAGTGGTGGCTTCTCATGCCACAAAGAAAGACTATCCACTCTCCTGGTGCAACGAAAGAAGCAAACGAGGGTTTCCGCCTATCTTGGTAAAAACTTTGAGTGTAATGGACACCCTTGTTTTCCCCTAATTTAGTGTAGTAACCTCTACAGCTGTCTAAATGAGATTTTCGTGCTGAGCTAAAAAAATCAGAGCTGGGATCCAAAACAGCACTACCTTGCGAACAAGCCTGTCCAGGGTCGATAGTCGGTTCCTAATAACAAAAATGATACAGGATTTGATAGAATTGGGGCATGGGGAGGCAATACTTTTAATATCACGTAGTGGATCTGAAAATATAACTGAGTTAACAATATTGTTTTCTATAATGTAATCTAAAGTGTATAGGATAGCATACGCTTCAATGGAAAAAATGGTACCAAATTTAGAAATTTTCCATGAACGGATAGTTCGAGTCGAAGGTTGGACGAATGCAAATCCTGCGGTTTCGTCCACATCCGACTTGGACACATCCATGTAAAATTGAGTAAAGTTATGATAATTGAGATCTGCATGATCTTGCAAAAGAGCCTCTGGATCCGGGCAGTTTTGGACTAAGCGACCCAAACCAAGCTCGACCTGAGTCACGAATAAGTGATCTGTATAAGGAAATTCAAAATAGGGATGAATATATGACCTGCGAATTTCATGTTTAAAATGGCAAATATGGAACTAATGCCACCCATTCCTACCGAAGGAATCGGGATGTATCGTGATCCTTTAACCCACTGATTCCTGCCGAAGGAATCAGGATGTGTGTAAAATCGCAGCTATCAAATAAGAGAACGCGCGATTCGAGTCAAACCGCGTGTGTGTGCGACGCCATCGCCGGTTCACCGCGAACAGGAAATAATCGAGAATTGTTAGGTTCAAACATATGCCTCTGTGTAAATTTCCTTTGTGGTATATAAAATAAATCTGCATTTTTTATGTCATCTGGCTTTTTCCCAAAAAGCGGTGTACCATTTCGCACACCCTTCCTTAAAAGATAAAGGGTACGGGATGTTCAATTAAATAATTAACGAGAATCTTCGGGATGGGAGTTTTCTAACAGCTAAAACATCTAAAATCATAAACAAGTCACTGAACCACCTATGGCTAGGCGACTCACAACAAAACATAAACAGTATCGTCCTCTTATAAATGACGAAGCACCGAATGCACCACGCCAATTCAGCGATCGAAAGGGTAGTTCTACCACGATATAGAGGCGGTTGGGGCATTGTAGATGTCAAAAAACTGCATAAGTCACAAATTATACAGTTGCAAGACTATTTTAGCAGCAAACGAAATCTTCCGCTTTAGAACACCATCTCTACAGCAGATCTTGATTACATGCCCTTGAATTTTTCCTCAGAGGAGGTTTTGAATATTCGGGCAGAAACCATAGAGGAATTAGAAATTTAATGGAGACAGAAACCGAGGAATTCGTCATTGCAATTCAGGGCAAGCCCCAGAAATTATCGCAAACACGTATTACATTAAGAGCTGTCGCGTAATGGTTCAAAGAGAAAATAAACACAGGCATAATGATGTGGCGGGCATTGTACATCAACAATTTGACCTAAACCTAGGACTCATAACGGAATAGATGCCTGCCTATTTCCAGACGGATCATTACATTCGAGCTAATGGACCTGACATCATTATGCTAGAGAAAAAGATGGAAGAGTCTACATCCTCGACATTGCTTGTCCACTTAACCTTAATTTGCAGGCAACCTATACAATCAAGATCCATAAGTATAGCGGGTTAAGGGTGTCACCTCATGAAACGCCTGGGAAAAAGGTTCTTTTTGAAAAATATTTTTGGTGAAGAAAGAAACGATATATGTCTATCGTCTTTTATATTTATTTTTAAGTACTTCTGAACAAAATTGCTAAAAACCAAGTCAAAATTTTACAAAATGGCGGCGTAATCAGTGGCGGACTGGGATGCCTCGCGACTAGAGTCGTTGAATGGCGTGCAGGATAGCGTCCGAAATTTTTGTCTGAAATCAATGCAATTTTTTTTTACTCAGTACGCTCATTTATTCTATATGAATCACTAAAAAGCAAAACACAATAGAAAATTTACTATCTTGTTCTGTTAAAATCAAAATGTACGATTTCTCACAGTAAAATTTTTTAATGTTGTTGCACAAAAAGTATGAAAAATTTATGAAATTATGAATATCTGTGGTTCATATAGAATAATTGTTTATTGTCAACAAAATAAAATTTAGTTGAGGTCAAAAGGCTGAAAACATTTGGTGTAATCCTGCACGCCAGTTTGAAAAATGTGGTTTTGAGAAAACGGGCTTTAAAGTTTTTGTAAGCTTCAATGGTGAGACACACTTATACACACCCACACACACGCATTTGGGCTACAGGCAATGTGCACGCAAGATATACTGAACATTTTGAATATTTAGGATTTAGTAAGGTACTGCCAACAGCTAGGAAGGCAATTTTAGTAAACAACTGTCGTATTGTAAGATGCTTTCTCGACCATCAGGAAGCTAGCGACTAAAACCCTGTACAGTGACAGATAGTAACTCTAAAAAAGAATCCAGAGGTGACTGTTGTCACCTCCAATGGTTGCGGTCGCTATTTGAGTATAACAGCGGTGAAGGACGAACTCCAAACTAGACCATGCTCGTCATTTTGCATTGGGCTAACTCCCCAATGTAACGAATTATGCTATTACGTTACCAGTATCGCGCACTGCCACCCACAATAGGCTACCCTCGGATGAAGGCTATCGTTTAGTTGGGAGTGGCAATAGGAACGAACCAAGGATACGAATAGGCAATGGCCCCGACAAACGCAAGAATATCGTTTTAATGGTCAGAACAACTCAGGAAGGACAACATTACCTGTTGGCAAGGAAGTCCACCGGCGCGAAGCGGATACATGAGCGTTGGGCCAAAATGCACCAAGAATATTCTCATAAAACGCCTCAGTGTTCAAGAGACCATCAAGCAGCACTTGACGCAAAAAATATATCTGTTCTTGCAATGGCCAAAGAGCGGCTTCAACGGTAAGTAAAGTGGATTAAGAAAAACTCCACCTTTTCTACTCATTCTTCCTGTCTGTTCAACAAAACGTCATGTGCCGTTGAAAATCCGCCTGGTCCAGAATAGATTCAAGTCTCCTAGAAACAATAATATGAAGATACTCATAAGCTATATGAACAAGCTTCAAATATCTCACTTTTTCGTAACTTTTGCCAGAGGCAACTGTTGCAACATTCAGAGGAAAAGTGTCCAATAATTACTGCTGAAGAAGTGAATAAAGTTATCACTAGGACTCAGAACTTTTGAGTTGCAGGGCCTGATAAAATCAAGAACTTTTGGTGGAAGAATTTCACTTATATGCACCAACATCTAGCTCACATATTTACTACTTTCCTAAACGAAGAACAGCCCACTCCACAATGGTTAGTGGAAGAACGCACGGTACTGATAATTAAGACCAGAGATTTGTCAAATCCAAAGAACTACCAGCCCAAAGCTGTTTAAACACCTGCTACACTGGCACCCTCAAAGATAGGATATTAACATCCATCGAGTGGGTATGGAGTGCAATAGTTGAACAACGCAGATGCAAGAGCGGACTGGTAGGTTTCAGAGAGAGGCTGTTAATAGACAGGTGTATTACCCAAGATTGCATCAGGTATCGACGCAATCTGTCCATGGCTTGGATTGGCAACCGAAAGGCATTCGATAACAAGAAGCAGGAGCTACTTATCAAGCTCCGTGACTGCCTGGAGGTGCATCCAAAAATAGTGAGATGTATAAAAGAACTTATTCTCCTGTTGTGGACAAGATTTGTCTTCACATCTGAAAAAAGACCTTAAAATCCATGTGGCAGCGTTAAATAGGTACTCTAAAGCAATTAGTATGGACAAGTGTACCTGCGTCCATTTACACCAAGGAAAAATATTTGCATATTTTTAAACAATGCAAGCGAAAACCCAAGATGTATGTATGTTAAAAACAGCCCTTGAAAAAAGGTATCGCAAAATTCGCGGAAAAATTTGGGCTTTCGAATTATCTGGGAAGAATAAGATCCAGGCGATCAATCTTGTGGCTGTTTAGCTACAGGCTCAGTTCTAAAAACCGCAGACTCTCTCATGCGACTCGTACATCAACCTAAAGTAGTCAATGTTGCGGCGTTTATATTCCGTACCGCAGATAGTGCCTCAGAGAAGCTTGGTCTCCAATTTGATTCCAGCGATAATACCCAGCAAAAAAACTATTTTGAGCGGATTGCGACTTATCAGCATGTTTATATTCGCCTGAATTCTGCTTTTTGATTCGTTGAAACGAATTCAGTAAGCGCGAAGTGAACGCGCGTCCATTCATCCTAATTCAAGGTCAAATTCAATTCGAAAAAATTAATAAAAATTGCACGCTTTGAGACTCGAACCGGCGATCACAAGTGTATGAATCCCCAGGCTGACCAATGAGTTACGGGACTCATTAGGATATATTTACAACGAATCCTATAGGCCTAGACGTTGGTTATAGCTTAAGATTTCGATTGAATAGGCCAGTCTTCAACTGAAATCGCGCTGGCGAATTCAGGCGAATTGGAGCTGACTTGAAATCCCGCTAATTAAAATGAGTTAATGAACCCTGAAAATCATTCGTGCTGTAACATTCAAATGAAATAGGTCCTCTACTAATTTGTTGGTGAATTTGGGCGAATACGATTTCTAGAGACTATATTACTTTTCACGAATTTACATCAAGCTCGAATTCGAGATTGTCGCAAAGCAAGATTCGCGAGGGCTCTTAGAGAGTTTTTCTCAGTTTGCCCTAATTAGTTTTTTTACTGGGTAGTCAGCTGGATAGGAAGAATGCTATGCTGTAGTCGACACTCAGCCAAATGGGGCGAAGACCTAATCACGAAATTATCGCCGCGAAAATGTCCACAGAGGGTGTACTGTAACCCCTCCTGTGGTTCATTATCGTGGACTCCCTTCTTCGTAGAGTAAATAGGGAAGGGTACTATTTCCAGGGATACGTGGATTACTTTGTAATCCTAGTCAGGGGTGCTCATCTGGAAACTTTGATAGCTTTTATAATGTCAGCGCAGCGCATTGTAGATCTCTGTTGCGACACCTGAGGGCTTTCGGTAAATCCCGAAAAGACTAGCCTGGTCCTTTTCACCAAACAGTGCATAGTGCCGTAAGTTGCCGCCCCTGCATTCCGTGGTAAAAGGGTGGCAATCTCAGACTCTGTTAAATATCTTAGGATAATTATAGACACAAAATTGAACTGGGAGAAGCATCTTGACACCCAATGCAAGAAATTTTAATCATGCGATTTTGGATTTGCTGAAGAGCCTGTAGTTTGACGTGGTTTCGAGGGCCTAAAATGCTTGCATGGCTTTACTTCGCTAACTTAAATCTAGACACACTACCAATTCTAGAATTCAGGCCAGATAAAACAATAAAACGCTTCAACTTTATTAGGACTTTCCGCGTCTGAATTTCAAGAAGGCATATGTAAAAAGCAAATGGTAACCCTTTCCTCCAATGGGAAATCTAGTACAAAGAAACTCCAAATGATTGGGAGACTCAGGAGCATGAATTTATGTCAGGGCGGATGGAGGGGGATAGAAAAATAACTTGGGCGGCTTGTCAGCGTCTTTTAGGTAAAGGTTCTGGCCATCATTCGCTGTGATGAGGCATTGATAAAAGAAAATGCTACTGTTAGGCAGATCACAATCTGCTCGTATAGCGAAGCGACGTTAACTGAAGTTGGGAAACCAAAAATAACATCAGAAATGATTTGGGAATAGAAAGGACAAGAGAAAAGCGGACCAGTTGGCAAAGAATGGCGCAGCAAATATATACATAGGAGCGGAACCGGTATTGGGACTAGCATCTTGCTCAGATGCTGATACAGCATGACCACCTTTGTTTGTTGTTGTCTGAGCTTAGCTAATAGCGGGTAGTTTTACAAGAAATGCAGGGAAATTTCACTATCGCTGCGACAGAATTTCCTGCATTCTGTCATGGAGTTGTACCCCGTGCTGTGCATCTAAAAGATCAGGTGCTTATGCTCTATGGGCATCTGAGCAAGATGCTTGTCCCAATACCGGTTCCGGTCCTATGTATTTATTTTCTGCGCCACTTTTTGCCAACTTGACCGATTTTCCTTTGCCCTTTCTATTCCCAAACCAGTTCTGCTGTTATATCTAGAATAACATGACTTGATACCTCAGTTTCAGGTCAGCCCTGAAGATGTGAACTGCAATGTTCACGAAACTTCGGCAAACAATTCGTAGCTTTTTACACGAGTGAAACCCGAAATATCTCTTTTTATCAAAATGAATCATCGTGAAAGCATAAAATCTATTATTAAGAAACTCTACCGGGAGAGTATTCTTACTAAAACCAACACCTTTAGTAAGATCAGGACTTTTTAAGATAAGCTACTAACATCCTTAGCTTTTTTGAAACAGTGCAGGGACAACAAAATCGTCGCAAAATTCTTACAACTGAAAAATAATTTGGGCACATCTAAATCCAAATCGATTCTGCATAATACAAGTTTGCTCCTCATGAAAGAAAGAATACAGCATACTAAATTTCTTTTGCACACTACCTCTAAAAAACTATTAAAACTTCATCTTTTCCTATCAAATACCCTCAGATTTGACCTTTGGTCCACATTAGACCGCATATCGTTTGACCAATCCCAACGGATTAAAGAGCTTTCCACACAAAAACAAAAAACAAAATTTGACAAATTACTTCCAGTGAAGCAAACTCAACTAACAAATACAGTTAAAAAACATCGCTAACCACCCTCTCAACAATGAAATGATTTCAGCCTTATCTAAAGGACATAATTTTGCTTTAGCTTTATCGAAAATCCCAAAAGAAGAAATAATCAGCAATTTAGAATCCACAATATATACCCTTCCACCCGAAAAAGCGAATGACATACGACGTAGGACGGCCAACATTTTACGCCAAGCTCAAGTTTCTTCCTCAAACTTAACAAAACAGGAAAAAACCGCAATTAAAGAACTCAATCAAAATAAAGATATTATAATATTACCCGCAGACAAAGGCAACACAACAGTAATAATGAATAAAGAAGACTATAACAACAAAATCATGGACCTTCTAATTGACGATACATACAAAAAACTGAAAAAGGACCCCACAAGAACAATAGTCAGTAAAACAAAAACTCTTCTCAAAGACTCTAAACTTGACAGCCAAACAATATCTAACTTAATACCTACTAATCCCATCTCTCCAACACTTTACGGGCTCCCAAAAATCCACGAAGAGAACATTCCACTCTGACCGATCGTCATCGCAATAAACTCACAAACTTACAAACCAGCAAGCTTCCTCGCTCCAAAACCTGTCGACCTGTCCCCACGGCGGGGCGCTCTGGCCAATCACAGGCATCGTAGAGAGTATACCTAAGAATAACATGACCTGATACCTCAGTTTAAGGTCAGCCCTGAAGATGTGAACTGCAATGTTCACAAAACGTCGGCAAACAATTCGCAATTTTTTTACACGAGTGAAACCCGAAATATCTCTTTTTATCAAGTAATATAGTCTTCAGAAATCATATTCGCCCAAATTCAACAACAAATTAGTAGAGGACCTATTTCATTTGAATGCTACAGCAAGAATCATTTTTAGAGTCCAACAATTCATTATAATTAGCGAGATTTCAAGTCAGCTCCAA
Source organism: Belonocnema kinseyi (assembly GCF_010883055.1). Classification (NCBI taxonomy): domain Eukaryota; kingdom Metazoa; phylum Arthropoda; class Insecta; order Hymenoptera; family Cynipidae; genus Belonocnema; species Belonocnema kinseyi. The sequence goes on from NC_046658.1 coordinate 41,675,788, forward strand.
TTAGCCTGAATTCACCAGTGCGATTTCAGTTGAAGACTGGTCTATTCAACCGAATTCTTAAGCTATAACCAACGTCTAGACATATAAGATCCGTTGTAAATATATCTTAATGAGTCCCATAACTCATTGGTCAGCCTCTGTACTCAAACACTTGGGACCGCCGGTTTGAGTGTCAAGGCAAGCAATTGTTATTAATGTTTTTCGAATTTAGTTTGACCACGAATTAGGGCAAATTTACACACGTTCAATTCACGCTGGCCGAATTTGTTTCAATTAATCAAAAAGCAGAATTCAGGCGAATTTAAACATGACCGAGCTAGAACCGTTTTTTGATGCAGACACTCTAAGCTCACAAAGCTCTATCTTACGTGTTTTTCGGTCAAGTTCTTTCAACCCATCCACGTTCGATTTTACTACACCAAACGTGTAGAGCAGTATAGGAACAGCCAAAATATTGATCGCCTGGACCTTATTCTTCTCAGATAATTCGAAAGTCTCAATTTTTCTGAAAATTTTGCGATACCTTTTTTCAAGGGGCGTGTTTAAGATACACACATTTGGGTCTTCGCTTGCGATGTTCCAAGATATGCAAATATTTCTCCATTACCAAGATGTTGAATGGAATTTTCACCTATGAGTTTGAAGTCCTAATCGTCACGCGATGATGTATTTTCTATTTTTCCTATTTAACGCTGCCACAAAGATTTTAAGGTCCTATTTTGGAGACGTAAAGAGTTTAAACCTTATAGTATCCAAAACCTCGTAAGTCCCAATGCTTGGCATATAAAAGCTAAGCATTAAAATACTATATGTGGTGTTTAAAAACGACTCGCCAAGGCGTTTTTGAAATTGGAACTTCGAAAACCCGCTTTTCCAAAAAAAAAACTAATTCAAACTTGGTAAGCGTCATAAGCACACGTGCTATACATTTTCGGCGAACATGAAATATACCCAATTCCAGTTTATATTGTCTGACGTTCAAGTATACTTAAATAGGCTATGAAACCCTTTTTCGTAGGCTATGTCGCCTACTTTTGCTAACTTTTTTCTGAAATGGAATATTAGAACATCTTAAAATGAACATTAATAATATCAACAATAATAGTAATATATTAATTTGTATTTTATCGGTTTTTGCCTATCCTACCTCGCAAAATTTACTTTATGATTTTGTAGACTAAATTCTTTAAATTTAAATTTTTTAGCCTCAAACGTTTCTTATTTCCATTTAGACTTGTTCAAATTTGTGGAAATAGAATGTGTTCAAGATTGTAAAAATATATCAAGAAGCCTTGAAAATTAAAAGTTTTTATGTTTACACATTTTACCTAACACTTTTCAAAAGTCAATCATTTGAATAACACTTTTAAAATATTGCGAGCACTTTAAAATTAGAGAGCGTATATTGTAAACTATATTATTTTTTGTAATGTTTAAATTTTTTTAATAACCTGTAGAGAAAACCTTTACAGAAAATATGCAGTCACAGACTGAAGTTTTTTACACATAAAATTAATACAAAATTAATAATTAACATACGATTACTTATAATTTAGTGAAAAAAGGCTTATGTGCCAAGCAGACTCTTTTCATTGTACAAGAAATTTAATTTGCATGAAAAGGTAGACGACACAATCGTTATTATCACAGAAGGAGTAGTATGACTGAAATGACTTTACTATAAAATTATCGTCAGATTTTTTTTTCAATTCTCTATTCCTAAACAAATTTTAAGATTGTACGAAATAATTTACTATACTTTTTCTCCAATATTTATTTCACAAAAAAAGTAGAGAGATCAAACTCTAGAAGTTTGTTATTAACAGATAATAAACTTCTATCAAAAGGCTCAATATCTTCTTACAAAAATTTCCTCGAATATGTTACCTTAAAGAAAGACAAGCCGTTTATGAAATTCATTTTTTTTTAAATAGTTGTTCCTGAACTTAAAGTCTTTTCAAAGAATTCTTCCTTCAACAAACCCAGGAGAAATGAATGGAAGTTTATAATATTATAAACGCAGAATGCTATTAACAGCTATCAATCGGCCAAACTAGAATCATCTATTAAAATCCGCTCGTAAAACTTTTCTGGATCATACGGAATCGACATGTTATTCCCTGGAAGTAATATTGGCGTAGCTTTTACCCTAAAGTCGTAAGGCATAAACTCGTTACAGAAGTCGTTAAAGTCTTTGCGATTAACAATAAGTTTTAATCTAGCCATTTCCACTATCAAACTGTCAAGATCATCCACGTAATTTTTGTACAAGCCTTTTCTCGTCACCAAATTGAAAACCTTTGTTAATTTTAAAATAAATTTCTCCGAACGGACCCTCGTTTTACCTTTATATTTCGGTTCAATCTTCTTCCAAATAAACTTGTACAAATGATCCGTCACCCAACGCTTAGGGCTCGGAAGGGGTGGTGGTTTGTAAACAACGCCATTTACAAGATAAGCTGGATCTACGGACTTAGATTTATTTTTTTTCGATGTTCCTATGGGAATGAACAGTTTCTTTTTTCGTGGTTCTGGCTCCTTTGGCTTTTTAAAGAGTTCTTTCTTAATGGGTGCAATTATGGCTTCAAGCTGCTTCTTGTTATTTGCCATTAGATTCTTATCACCTGCAGCCTTCGCAAATGGAATTCGCTGCAGTTGAGATTCTCCATTAGTTTTTTCTGCGTCTCTGTATTTGAAATAATCGCAAATCATCTTCTGCTTGCGATCTCGAAAATGTTCTCTGAAAACAGAAGGCAGTCTTCTTTGAAGATATCTTGCAGGACTTGTCTCTTCATATTGCGATTTTTCTACTTTTTCGCTTAATTTTTCCGAGTAGATCAGCAATGGATTCTCGGTAATTTCACTTTCGTTATCATCCTCATCCTCCAAAATATTTCGTAAATCACTACTGGATTTATTATTCAAAGTCTCGCTGGCTGCTTTTTTATCTACGTCTTTATTCAAACGATTGGGAGATACTTGAGAAGGTACGCGAGATGTCGAAGTAAGTTCTGAATTCCCTCCTTCGTGCAATCGTCTAAATTCTTCTTCGACACCTAACATCTGAGAATCTTTGGTGAAAATGGAGGATTTTTTAACACTGTCTGAGACAGGAATATCCCGAATCGTTGACTGCGATCCTGAGATAATAGATTCGTCATTTCCTTTCATGACTTCTTTCACGGCTTTTAGTTTTCTTATATCAATATCGTTGACTTTTAGAATTTCGTAGCCAGTAATTATTGGCTTTGCAGTTTTCTCCTTCGATAAATTGTTCTCTTCCACATTCTGCTCGTCGCTACTACTGTATAAGGGAATAAAGCTCGTTCCATACCTGTTATTGGAACTTCTTTTAGTACTTTGCTGATTGTTTTGCGAAGTATTGTTAAGGAGAAGTCCATTTTCGCTAGGGACTTCCGATTCAGACAAACTAATCGTATGAGAGCTTTGTGAATCGAAAATTCCCTCATTTTCCTTTGTTCGATTTTTCTTATTTGCAAATTCTCCAGAACTTTCTTCGCTTTTCGTTACATTATTTTTGCTTTTCAATTTACAATGGTCAAATTTGTTTCTGTTATCTTCAGTAGAGATTACACTTTTAGGATCAGAAACTTCAATATCCGATGACTCTTCTTCACCAAAAGTTTTTCTACTACTGGACACGTTTTTCAGCAATTCTTCTGACGATCTATTTCCCATTATATCCTTCAAGTGATCTTTATGGATTGCACTATCCAACTTGGAAACTATCCTTGATTGACTGTTTCTAGATTTCGAAGCTTCTATTTTCCTCAATGATTCATATTGTGACCTAGATTTTATTTTCTCTATACTAGAAGTTGAATTGTTCATGGCGCTGTTATTTCTTGGATCAGAAACTTCGATATCCGATGCTTCTTCGTCATCAAAAGTTTTTCTACTGGAAACATTTCTCGTCTGATTGATCGAGGTTAACTTTTCTGTTGATAATTCTTCTGCTGATTGATTTTTCGTTAAATCCGTCGATTTATCTTCGTTTCTTACAATACCCAACTTGGAAACTTTCCTTGATTGACTGTTTATAGATTTCGAAATTTCTATTTTCCTCGGCGATTCATATTGTAAACTAGATTTTATTTTCTCCGAAATAGAAAATGAATTGTTCCTGGCGCTATGATCATTTTTCGGATCAGAAATTTCCATATCCGATACTTCTTCGTTGTCAAAACTTTTTATACTGGAAACGTTTCTCGACTGATTCACAGAGTTTGACTTTTCTGTTGATAATTCGTCTGTTGACTTATTTCCCGCTAAATCCTTCGAGTGATATTCAATGCTTGCACTTTCCAACTTGGAAACTATCCTTGATTGACTGTTTCTAGATTTTGAAACTTCTATTTTCCTCAATGATTCATATTGTGACCTAGATTTTATTTTCTCTGCACTAGAAGTGGAATTGTTCATGGAGATGTCATTATTTTTAGGATCAGAAACTTCGATATCCGATGCTTCTTCGTCATCAAAAGTTTTTCTACAAGAAACGTTTCTCGTCTGATTGATCGAGGTTAACTGTTCTGTTGATAATTCTTCTATTGATTTATTTGTCGTTAAATCCGTCGATTGATCTTCATTTCTTACACTAACCAACTTGGAAACTTTCCTTGATTGACTGTTTATAGATTTTATTTTCTCCGAACTAGAAAATGAAATGTTCCTGGCGAGATTGTCATTTTGCGGATCAGAAATTTCTATATCCGATGCTTGTTGGTTGTCAAAGCGTTTTCTACTGGAAACGTTTCCAGATTGATTCACAGAGGTTGACTTTCCTGTTGGTAATTCTTCGTCTGATTTATTTCCCGTTAAATCTTTCAATTCACTTGCATTGCTCGCACTATCCAACTTGGAAGCTCTCTTAGATTGACTATTTCTAGATTTCGAAACTTCTATTTTCCTCACTGAATCATACTGTGACCTAGATTTTCTGTTCTCGGCACGATAAGATGAATTGGTCCTAGCGCTGCTATTATTTTTGGGATCAAAAACTTCTTCATTCAATGTCTCTTCGTTGTCAAAAGTATTTTTACTAGAAACGTTCCTCGACGGATTCAGGAAGTTCGATTTTCCTGTTGGTGACTGTTCTGTTGTTGATTCCTCACTTATTAATTCCTTCAACAAATCTTTATTGCTGGCACTATCCAACCTGGAAAGTCTTTTCGATTCAAGACTTTTTCTGGATTCCGGGGCATCTATTTTTCTCGTTGATTCATATTGTGGCTGTTCTGTAAAAGTGCTTAGTCGATCAGGGAGTTCAATACTTTCGTTCAATCGAGAACTTCGTCTACTACCGTCAAAATTCTGTGAAGAACCTCTAGATTTATTGAGACTCGAATTATGTTTTCTGCTGATGCTTAAACTACTATTCCGATCACTTTGATCGAATATTCCTTGAACTGTTACGCTGATTAAATCCTCTTCTTCTTCACTACCCAATAATTTCGAAGTGTGCTTAGAGCGATTAATAGAAGCAACAGGAATCTTGTGAAATATTTGTTGTGAATCACTTTGTGAGACATTTTCCATTTGTAAAGACTTGTCTGATTTTCTATTCCTAGAAGAAGATTGGAGACTTTCTTTTTCGATACACTTCGTACTTTCATCTTTCTTATATTCTACGTCGATTTCCGAAATTGAATCAGAGAGATCTTCACTTTCTTTCTGTTTGCTTCCATGATTGTTTGATTCTTCGAAAGGAGTCAGCCTACTGCTCTTAAATCTACTTAGATTCACTCTGTTTTGCTTTTCTTCGCGACCTTCTTCTAGAGACTTTGTCGAGGAATTTCTATTCTGACTTTTGTTTAATTTCACAACTTCCTGAATCGATTCTCCTTCGCTTGTAAAAATACTGTCGAAAGGATTCGTCTCCGCGCTTTTTCTAGTACGTTTAAATAAACCAGGCCTCTTCTTTTTCAACTCCAAATCGCTAGATTTACTTTCGGAAGTTGAATTTTCTATTTGTTCCTCAGCAAAAGAAGTTTTTGCTTTCGAATCGGAAAAAATTGAGGTTTTGTCTGCTTTTGAACTGCTTCTAATTGTTCTCTGCTTCTTACTAAGATTCCGGCTGAGATTTGGGTCTGAATTATTGCTTTCTTCAATATCCTTTGATCTTCTTTTCTGGCTAACTACAGCCCGTGCATCCTGACTAGGATCAATCTCTCTTGTATTTTGAACTCCATTGTTCTGCGATTCGTTTAAAGTGCGGGCCTGTTGAATGTTATTAACAGACGAAATTGAAGATTCACTGCTTGAGCTTACATTTTCGAGGAGATTGTTAAAAATATTATTGGTTAATTCGAATTGACTGGCCTGAATTTTTTTGAAAAGTGATGGTCTCGATTTTCCCGTTCTTAAATTTTTAGTTTGTTTAAACGAGTCGTCGTCAGATAAGAATGAAGTCTTTGGTACAGATTTCCTCATTTTCGTTGGACCAGGATCCGAAATAATTGTGGTTGCTGATTCATTTAAGATGTTCAGAAAAGGACTGCCTCCTAAGCTTTCCCTCTTTTGTAAGCCAAGAATCAACCTTTTCTTTCTTTTTTTGGAGTCCTTTTCTGGTAAGGAATCCAGTGAATCTTCATGCAGAGTGGTGTTTTCTGAAATGCGAGGGTTTCAAGCAGATAATAAAATGAAATAAACATATTTAATTTTTACATGCCGTCTTAACTAACAAATATTACAAACAGTATTGTAGTAAATTCATTACCTATAGCAGGCAAAGAGTTTACACTTGAACGAATGGTTCTTCGAACTTCAGAAGTCCGATTAACTGTCAGATTAAACTTTCCTAAAGGATTCCACCAACCATCCAGAGGTGGAGGCATATCTACATCAGATCCAGAATCCAGAACTGTTGATGATTCTTGAGCGTTATTGAGTTGAAGAGAAGGTCGAAGTACTGTATTATTTCCTTCCATTCGTTTGTACCAAAAGGGGTCATCTAAAACCATCACATTTTTTATTTAGTATTCGTAATAAAAGAATGTTCAAATTAATTAATAAAATATAATTATTACATCTATTAATTTATATTTTCCACATACACTGCCGTGCAAAAGTTTTAGGTCGCCTCTTTTTTATGACTGAATAAATTCTCTTAATTTTAATTATACCAGAGCTAAACAACTTTCTCTTTAAAACGTTGATTGTTTTCGAAATTCTGTATAAAATAAGCCAATTTGTCTAATTTTAAATAGATATTGCAAAAATAGTGAAAACCTCAATGTTTTCTTAAATTTTCAATAACTTCCGAAATAGCCAACATTTTTCAATGTTTTTGGGCTCATTTTGAATCTTTTTTCACAGTATCGCGACAGCTTATGAGTATAAATTGTAAAAATGTTCTTTTTTATTTGCAAGAACAAAAAAGTTGAAAAAAATGCAATATTATTTTTCGTAACAAAAATATTTTTGTAAAATATATGAAACATATGTATAATCATGAAGTTTCTATGTAATTACCTCAAAATATATATTTATTTAACTTTTGTTCTGATTTTCCTATTGATGAGATGTTTTCAAATTTTTCCAACTTTTTTATTACAACTTAAGTTCTTGCCATTCGAAAATAAATTTTTCACAATTTATACTCATAAACTGTTGTGTTACAATGAAAAAATAGCTTCAAAATGAGCCCAAAAACATTTTAAAATGTTGATTATTTCGGAAGTTACTGAAATTTAAGAAAACATTGAAATTTACACTATTATTGCAATATCTACTTAAAAACTAGACAAACTGGATTCAAACTGGGCTTGTTTTATACAGAACTTCGAAAACAATCAACCTATTAAAGAGACATTTTTTAGCTTTAATATAATTAAAATTCAGAGAATTTATTCAGGCATCAAAAAAGAGGTGGCCTAAAACTTTTGCACGGCAGTGTAAATCTAAAAAATAATTTTCCAAATTGCTGGATGCAAATTTTAATAATAAAGCATAGTATTGCGTTTTTATTCTTATTATATGTATACATCTACTATATTTTATATTTTCTTACACATACAGCCTTTTAGATTTTTGCATATATGAAATACCCTTCTATATAACATCATATTTACTACTAGAGTTTAAAAAATTAAAAGAAACTTAACAACTTAAAACCTAAAACCCGATAATCGTTACTCTTTAAAAGTTTAACCCATTCTCTTCTGCCTCTCCCTGACAGGTCCAGTTTACATTTTTATGTTCAAAATAATCAAAAGTCTTTGGCTTCAGAGTATAGATTCAAACTCTCTCCCGTATCTGCAGCTTCCGAGGGCCGGTTTTTTTGCCATAGTCTTGCATAAGGAATCCAGGAATGACATCTCACTCCACAAAATCTACAGTCTACATTTTCATACAATTCATTATTTTGTGATTTTCCAACGTTCCCACAGCGCAGCCTTGCTCATTCTATTTTAAGCTTAAGAAACAGATCCCTGTTCTTCCAGTAACATTCTTCACCCTCTGGAGTTAGACAACTTTTTAGATTTCTTTTGTTCAATCTAAAAGTTCCGACACTTTCATAATTTTGCCAAAATCCCTTTTAGGTTTTAAAATTGAAATATTTTTCTGAAAAAAGAACTTCTCCTTTCACTCCCCTGGGAATCGAACCCAGGTCTTCTGATTGTCGGTCGGATGCTCTTATCACTCAGCCACTAGAAAGATCGACAGAGGAACCTTTTTTCAGAAATACACGCTGTCTTCAGCAAGATGTTACGTTTTATATACGTCAATTTTACAGGGAATCTATACTATCATTGGACATGGTAATAACCGATCAACGGAGATCTCTTTCACCGACCGTGAAAATGGAAAATCAACACTATCGATCTAAGTTAACTCCTCGAATAACAGAAATTCTTCACGTGTTTTCAGACTAGATGGAGATATGAATTAATTTTTATAATTAAAATATTTTTCTGAAAACAAATCTTCTACTTTCCCTTTTATTCTATTAACCTACTTGAACGGTTGTTTTTAATGGACTTTATCCTTAGCTCGTCTTTGAGACGAATCCATGGAAGTTTGTCCTCTTTCATTAGGGAGGTCCAAACATTTTGTTTTCGAATTTTGATGGGGACACCCCAGAAATTAGTTCGAATCCAAACTAAAATAAATGCATTTTTTTTGTTTTGAAAAGAAATTATACTTAGAGATGCTGCAAGCCCTATGAAGTTTAACACGTATTTCCCACAAGAAAAAAGGACGTTTTTGTCAATCTTATTCAGAATCCTCAATATAATTTCAATCGAGTTGAAACTCAACATTTCTCTTCACAATTAGCCATATAATACGAATAAAATATCACTTTTCCAATATCAACACCATAAGTCTGTTTTATAGGGTCCCAAACAACCCCCATAAGTGAAGAAATGGGTTTTGCGAGTTTTTGGCGTTAATTATTACATTTTCGGTTTTTTTTTTAAATGCAAACTGTTTCTGACACATAAAAGACCACTTGATACTGATAATTAGATATTCACATAAATTGTTTAAACAATTTATAATTGTTTTTAGAAATTTTCTCATTGAATGGATTTAGAAAGACGCGGTTTTTTCAAAAAAATTTCCACTTGTTATCCTACTAGGCAGTCTGATAAGTACCTGAAAATTCTAAGAGATAGCATTAGTATTCACTAATGTGAACCACTTTCGTCGAGCTTATTCCTTCAAATGACGCCTGTCAAAACTTCAGCCATTTATGTTTACGCATTTACAAGTTACAGCACTGAGAAGCGACTAACCTCCGAGTCTTTTTTAATATGGAAAAATCTGAGTTTCGAGTTTTGATCAAACACTACTATCTTCGTAAGAAAACGATATCTGAGACCAAGGCCAAGCTGGATAAGTATTACCCGGACTCTGCACGGTCGATTGGATAGATTCATAAGTGGTTTACCGAGTTTCGTTGTGGCCGTACGAGTACAGTTGATGCTGAACGATCTGGGCGCCCAAAAGAGGTCACTACACCAGAAAATGTCTAAAAAATCCATGATATGATGTTGAATGATCCCAAAGTGAAATT
>NC_046658.1:41685929-41687074 GCF_010883055.1 Belonocnema kinseyi
AAAGGAAGGGGTGCCAAAGTATTTAGAAAAGGGATGGGGAGAGAGAAGGTGGACCAGAATAGCAAGATTTAGATTGGGAAACGAGGTAAGGGAGGGGATGTATTGGGAAAAAGAAAAGAACTGAATGTGTAGAATATGTGAATGGGAGGAGGAAACATGGGAGCATGTATGGGAAGGATGTGGGAGAGGAATGGAAGATAAAGGAAGCTGACAAGAAAATGTGGTTAAGATTCTAGGGAAAAATGGATTAGGAGAAGAATGGATGAAGGAGTTGGAGGGTGCTAGAGGAGCGAATGAGAGAGAATGAAAGAATGCACGTAAAAAAGGGTAAAGGGAGGTATAAAAAAGTGAAAGAAAAAGCAAATGGAAGTCGCTTAGATTAGAAGCGTAAATATTGGTAAGTAATGGTAAGGTAAAAGTTAAGTAGGCTAAGATGCGTTTGCGTTCTCATGCTCTCTCTCTCTCTCTCGCTAGCACTCTAGCTTTCGTTCGCTCGCTGACTCGTTTGCTAATAACTCCTAAATTGCGCTATCGCAGGAAATAGAAATAAGAAGCGAGATACTAGGCAGTCTGATAAGTTCCTGAAAATTCTAAGAGGTGGCATTAGTATTCACTAATGTGAACCATTTTCGTCGAGCTTGATCCTTCAAGTGACGCCTGTCAAAACTTCAGCCATTCATGTTTACGCATTTACAAGTTACAGCACTGAGAAGCGACTAACCTCCGAGTTTTTTTTTAATATGGAAAAATCTGAGTTTCGAGTTTTGATAAAACACTACTATCTTCGTAAGAAAACGATATCCGAGACCAAGGCCAAGCTGGATAAGTATTACCCGGACTCTGCACGGTCGATTGGAACGATTCATAAGTGGTTTACCGAGTTTCGTTGTGGCCGTACGAGTACAGTTGATGCTGAATGATCTGGGCGCCCAAAAGAGGTCACTACACCAGAAAATGTCGAAAAAATCCATGATATGATGTTGAATGATCCCAAAGTGAAATTGAGAGAGGTAGCTAATGCTGTAGGCATATTATTGAGACGCGTGGGCAATATCGTGCATTCAGTTTTGGGCATGAAGAAGCTCTGAGCGCGATGGGTGCCGCGTTTGCTCACAGTGGACCAAAAACGAATTCGTGTGACAACT
>NC_046658.1:41687174-41692012 GCF_010883055.1 Belonocnema kinseyi
GGAGCATACTATTCATCATTATTGGACCGATTGAAAATCGAAATCGCCGAAAGACGACCGCATTTGAAGAAGAAAAAACCGCTTTATCATCACGACAATGCGCCTGTTCATTCATGCTTAGTTACACAAGCAAAATTGCATGAAATCGGCTTCTAATTGGTTCCTCAGCCACCGTATTCACCAGACCTGACCCCAGCGACTATCACTTGTTCCCTAACCTAAAGAGATGGCTCACCGGTATCGACCTAAAAGGAGAGTATGTTGAAAAATAAAACCGACTTTGGCCAAAAAAACGTCTCCGTGTTTCATTTCTTTTCGATTAATTGGTAGAATGTTGCGGCTTTTTCTGAAATTTTCGGATTCGTGACAAAAAGCCCAAACGACAAAGCGCCCGCCCAATGAGAGTCGCGCTCCGTGAAAAAGGCCCGCGAATCAGAGAGCGAGTAGGGGCGTGCTCATACATACATCCATCGCGATGAAGTGAGTCGTTCTCTGATTCGCAGGCCTTTTTCACGGAGCGCGATTCTCATTGGGCGGACGTTATGTCGCAGTTTGCATAAAGAAATATTGCTGTTGAGATATAATAATTTGTATAGCTAGCTCGTGCTTTTATCATACACAGCGCATACAGCTGGTATACGAATGTTTGCATAAAAGAGACGGTCAGATTAAGTTATAGTCATACACATGAGCACATACACATCAGCATGTAACTCGCGGGGATTCGCATCAAATAATTAATAAAAAATGGCTTAGTTATTCAAAAATAAAAAAAAACAAATAAAATTTTAAACGCTTTTGTTTAATGCTTACTGCATTTAAAACGTACTAAAAGGTAAAAAATAATTTTTTATCAGACATGAACTCATGAAAAAAAATTTCTGAACTAATAAAATGTATTCAGTCTCTGACAAAAAATTATTTTTTACTTTTTAGTGCTTTTTAAATGCGGTAAGTATGAAATAAAAGCAGTTAAAAATAGAATGTTACATTCCTAGTAATGTATATTATTTTTCATAGCAAATCTATTGAAAATTCGAGTTTGGGTACCTGTAGACCCTACCTACCTACGCGTCTACCGTAGACCGTAGACTCGAAGACAAAATGTTTCAACCCTAGAAATGCAAACACCGTGTTTCAACCCGCTCTACAGGTATCGAAACTCGAAGTTTCAATAGATGCGCTATGAAAAAATTTATTTATGTTTTGTTTATGACTATCTTCATCTATAGCAATGTCTGATATTTGCGTTTTTTTCGGCAATTTTTACCTTCAAGTCCTTTTTCACTTAGTGACATAATAGTTCATGAAAGTAAACAAAAAAGTTCTTTACACAATTTAATATTGTTTATAACTATCTCTTCTTAGACAAGTGCTAGAAAGTTGTGGTTTTTTACAAGAACCATAACTTTGCTTCACCTTTTTACTTAGGACGAAATAATAACTCAACCACAGAAGAATATGATTTTTCAAATATTATTGTTGTTTTAAGTGAATTATTTTCACTCTTTTCCAAATGCATAAAAAAATTATTTTAATGAAAAAAGCTAACCTACACAAGAGGCGAAAACAAAGAATAGTATAATTAGGAATAGGTGAAAGGCCGAGGTCTTGAAATGACTTGTAAAAGTTTTTTTTTTGATAACAACAAGATTTTATTAGTTATTTATATTAAATTATTTGAAAACCACAACTTTCTAGCACTTGTCTAAGAAAAGATGGTTATAAATAATATTAAATTGTTCAAACAAATTTTTCGTTAACTTTAATTAATTATTATGTCACTAAGTGAAAAAGGCCTTAAAGGTAAAAATTGTCGAAAAAACCCGCAAATATCAGACGTTGCTATTATTGAAAATAGTCATAAGCAATAATAATTTGTTAAAATAATTATTTTTCGTAACTCTAATTAATTACACAGTCAAACAAAAAAAAAGTGTGCGGATCTGGTAACAAGACACACGTATTCCTATGAATTTTGGGGAGCTGAATTCAAATTCGGTATCAAAAATCACCCATCACGTCATGGTTGAGCCATAACCTCGAAAGATGATGAAAAATCATGCACTGAGGAAAATAAATTTCAAAATAATGCCAGTGATGCAAATTTTCACTTTAAAAACATGTCGACAACTGTGAAGGATCAATCCTTGCCTGATATCAACTTATTTAACATAACTTTACTTAACAGAACCTGAGCTCACCTAACCTGAATTAACAGAAATTTATTGAACTACACGTAAAGCTCTGGAAGCATATTTTCCCAGTAGCAAATGGTGTGCTACATCGAATGGGTCAACTCGAGCCTAACCTAGAAATAAACCTAGTCTAACCTAACCTAATCTCAAGAAACACAATTAAACTGATTGTGTTATCCCCTTGTGTTTGCGGTACCGTTTCATTCAGCTTCGACTTAACCTACATAGAGGTTTAACCTATCCTTACCTAACAAAACCTGACCTAACCTAACCGATTACACTGACAACCCTGTTCTTGCGTACTTTCATATTTTGACATTAATAGCAGTAAATGTCTGAAGTTTCGTAACCGCTTGTTGCTAGCATTGTTCGCCTGTGTCTGTAACCAGGGCACCTCCACGTGGTAACGGTGGGCAACGGATCCACATTGGCTGAGTCCCTAGGTAAACGGCAGACACAGGTAAAAAGTGTATTACGATGCAGGGAAAAACCCCAGTATCGGCGTCTGGTCAGGGTGAGAAAGCGGGCTCTCCGACGTCGTCATCATGTTCTCCGACATCGTCATCATGAAACAATTTAATTACGATAAAAAGCAAGAAAAAATGTAAACACGAAAGACAGCATAAATATATCCCTTAAGTCTAATAAAAGCAGAGAGAAAAAAATTTTGAATAAAACTCTTATTCATTTGCATGCTTAAGTTACAGTTCTACATTTTAATTGATACAAACATTGTAAAGTTAATTGAAATGGGGTCAATTCTACCTGCTAAGTTTCTTCAAATGAGTAATGTGCGTCTAAATTTTTAACCACCTGTAGTACAATGAAATGAATTTTATTGTGTTACAACGGGAACACTTAAGTTGTGTTGCGTTAACCAAATTTCTTAGGTTCTGTTAAGTTACATTCATTTGTAGGTTAAGATCTAGTTAACCTATTAAATATAGCACACATTTCAGATTGAGAACCGTACGCTTACATAGCTACACGTGTGGTTGAATTTCATTCGGCTAGGTTAGGTGAGGTCAAGTTTTGTTAGGTTAAGATAGGTTAAACCTCTATGTAGGTTAAGCTAAAGCTGAATGAAACGGTACCGCAGACACAGCGGGACAACACAATGAGTTTAATTGTGTTACGTGAAGTTAAGTTAGGTTAGGTTGGGTTAGGTTAGGTCAGGTTTTTTTAGGTTAGGATAGGTTTGACCTCTTTTCAGGTTAAGCCGAAGCTGAATGAAATGGTACCGCAAACACAACGGGACAACACAATCAGTTTAATTGTGTTTCGTGAGGTTAGGTTAGGTTGGGCTAGGTTAGATTTATTTCTACCATAAGTTAGGCTCGAGTTGACCCATTTGATGTAGCACACATTTGCTACTGGGAAAATATGCTTTCACAGCTTTACGTGTAGTTCAATAAATTTCTGTTAATTCAGGTTAGGTGAGGTCAGGTTCTGTTGGGTAAAGTTATGTTAAATAAGTTGATATCAGGCAAGAGTTGATCCTTCACAGTTGTCGACATGTTTTTTAAGTGAAAATTTGCATCACTGGCATTATTTTGAAATTTATTTACCTCAGTGCATGATTTTTCGTCATTTTTTGAGGTTATGGCTCAACCATGACGTGATGGGTGATTTTTGATACCGAATATTAATTCAGCGCCCCAAAATCCATAGAAATACGTGTATCTTGTTACCAGATCCGCACACTTTTTTTGTGTGGCTGTGTAATATAAATACTCTCTATGTTAAGAACTGTGTAGATCGCTCTTAAACAAAGATACATCATGGTATATGTAATATTAACTATTTACAAGATTTGTTCAAACATGTTATTGTACAAATTGAGTATTTATGTAAGTATACTTTCAATTTATTATACTAAGACATTCTTTTTATTCAAAATTCCATTTTATCCGAGTTTCCCGATCATTCAAGTTGGGACCGGTTCACAATAACTGGGATAAGCGATGTTCTATTTATATCATTTTTTTATATCTCGTTTTTATCTCGACTACGGGTCAAAATTAACTACTACCCTGGTCGACATAAATAATATCTATTACTATCGTATATTATACAGTTTTTGAAATGCAAAAGTTCTTCGTGATAATTCGAGTTTTCAAAAGACGCTTGGCCTTATGAGAAATATATTCTTCTTCTTCTTTATTCATAATGTGTCCCCTAAGAGTTTACATGACTTCCATTCCTTACAATCTTTCCGTTTATATCTAAAAAATTTTTACAATCTTATCCTTTCTATATATACAATTATTTACAATTATTTACATAAAGACATACTAGGCAGTCTGATAAGTCCCTGAAAAATGAAACACGGAGCCGTTTTTTTGGCCAAAGTCGGTTTTATTTTTCAACATACTCTCCTTTTAGGTCGATACAGCGAGCCCAATGATTTTCTAACTTTTTGATACCGTCCGAAAAATACTCGATCGGAAGGTCTCCAAAATACGCCTCAGTTTCAGCTATGAGCTCCCCATTTGAGTAAAAACGCTTACCGGTGAGCCATCTCTTCAGGTTAGGGATCAAGTAATAGTCGCTGGGGGCCAGGTCTGGTGAAAACGGTGGCTGAGGAACCAATTCGAAGCCGATTTCATGCAATTTTGCTTGTGCAACTAAGCATGAATG
>NC_046658.1:41692112-41702101 GCF_010883055.1 Belonocnema kinseyi
TTCTACCTCCATCAAACACTTTCTCGCCAACTCCCCTCCCGTTCCCTCCCTCAGCTTCGTCTCAAATTTCCATGCCCTCTTTCCCGCTCTAATACTTAACTTATCCCTTCTTCTAGCGCTTCTTCTCTCACCATATATCCTGGCATCCTCCAGTCTGCCCCTAGTGTCCACCTTATATACCTTTCTTGTAAACTCTCAATATCTTTACTTTCTTTCCATCCCCATATCTCTGCTCCATATTCTAATACCGGCCATACCAGTGTATCAAATAACCACATTCTCCTCCTCCAATTTTTTTAACCTTCTTCTCCTCCTTTCTCTTATATGAGCTGTATGATCTCCATTCATTTGCAAGATATATCCCAAATATTTATACTCTTTGACTTCTTCTAACTTTATTCCTTTCCATCTACCTGTCCATTCTTTCTTCCTTCCCCCTCCTTTTCTAAACCACATTATCTTCGTCTTCTCTACATTTACATTCAGCTTTTTCCCATCTAAGTATTTCTCTAATCCTGTAATTAATCCCGCCACTCCTTCTTCATCCTCTGTCATCAACACTATGTCGTCTGCGTATGCCAGTGTATATATCTTTTCCTTCCCTATCCTAATTCCTCCCCAAAACTTTCTCCTAATTTCTTCTTCCAAGTCTGATATTAATAAATTAAATAAAAATGGGCTCAGAGGACACCCTTGTCTCACACCTCTCACCAACCAGAAACTACCTCCTACTTGCTCTCCTACCTTTACGTACTTAAATTACGTAACACATTATCGGCTGTCTCCAGAACCCTCCCTCCCTCTTTAACAATGGAGCTGTAACATATGTACACAGAATGTCTGCCCCCCCCCCACCCCCGCCTCGAGCTGTTACATAACTTAAGTACGGTCCCTTAATTCTTTTTTTCGTGACATTGTACTTGTTTTACCTGTGCTCGACAAGCTAAACACATAGTGAATTTAGTGCCTTCTTCTTTATGTTGCTTACGCCCCCTCCCCCGGCTATAATTGTCTAAAAACTTATATTTTTTCCGTTTTACTTTGCTGCTCAGTTTTCAAATTTCTTCTTCTTTGGTTCTTTC
Organism: Belonocnema kinseyi; assembly: GCF_010883055.1. Taxonomy (NCBI): domain Eukaryota; kingdom Metazoa; phylum Arthropoda; class Insecta; order Hymenoptera; family Cynipidae; genus Belonocnema; species Belonocnema kinseyi. Next base: position 41,693,195 of record NC_046658.1, read on the forward strand.
TTCTGTTCTCGTGTTAGCTGCTGCAGCCATCATTCCTCGTTCAACGTAGGCTGCTTGAAAGTCGTTCTTCTTTCATGCTTCATTTAATAGAGTTTTTGTTTTGTATATTAGTATATCACAAGTCTTCTTCGTCAAATCTTTTTGTTTCTTCAGTTCCATGTAGGATTGACGCGCTATATATACCTTGGTTACTAAAGCATTTGTAATTGGCAGTAGATCATCTTACTTTTAAATCGTTTATAGTGTTCCCTAACCTTTGATAAGAAACTTGGAATTTCCTTTTCATTGAGATTTTTTATCTTAGCATCTTCGTCGAGAATGATTGTCTGAAAATTAACAAAATTTTCTTTCTAGAAAAGCTGCTATAATTTCCAACGATCAATCTTGAAATTTAGTAAGCTTTCTGCAGTGCAAATGCGGTTAGCGAGTGTAAGAATTGAAGTTTAAATTGTTTCAAATAGCACGTGGATTAAAAGCTCTTATTTCTGAAGAACTCAAAGATGGCCATTGCTCATCGAAAATCAGAACACTTTTTTTCAATGTCAACCAGCGAATACTAGAATGTTTTATGAAACGATATTTTTTTACCTTCTTTAAGTATTGAATTCTTTCATAATCTTTTCATCAAACAGCTCATTATGAAAAAAATAGTAGACTGCTATCGTAAAATTCACTAGCATCTGAACCGAATTCAGAAACTGCTAGAACAGACGAATTGTTAACTATACGTGTAAATTACTTGTTCCTATATTTAGCAATCCCTTACTCCGAGATTTAAACAGACTGCTTTGTTTACATTTGGACTGTCCGAACCTAATATTATCAATTTCTCCTCTGGAAAATCTTGTACATAATCTTTTAGATATTTTGCAACTATTTCAGAAGTTGCAAAATCCAGAATGTACGTGCGTAAGTGTCTATCCACATTTTCTCATCATTTTTTGAAAAATAACGCAGTCGAGTTTGTAGTTGCTTCTTTCTTCTTTAATTTGTGGTTTCATCTTGGGTTTTGTCTTCATTTTCTATTGATCTCTCTTCATAATACGGCGCTAAACCATCCGTGACAAAGGGGGGAGTTTACCACTCACCAGAGTGCTTGATCTGTTCGGGTCTGAGTTCTGCAAAAACTCAAATTTAATATATGAAAAATAGCTCTTTTTACACAAATTATTAATAAAAGTTTAAAGTTCATTTGTGAAATAAAGTAAAAGAGTAAGCCATTCAGTTTGAAGAAAAAAAATTTAATATTTTAATTACTAGTCACAAACATAACATTATTCTTTACTGAAAAAATCAAAGTACGTGTTTTAATCGCATTCTCTATTTTTTTTACCAAATAGTAGAATTTTCAACAAATAAAGATAAATTTTGAACAAAAAATTACAGTTTAATATTTAACCAAAAATGAAATACTTAAATTTTTAACCAAAATCAGTTTTCAAACAACAAGATTACTTTTCTACTAGAAAGACAAATTTTCAACAAAATACACAAATTTCCAACTAAATGTTTGAAGTCCTAACTGAAGAAGGCAAATTTTCTGCTAAAAAAAATAATTTTCAAGAAAATTGTTAGATTTTTAACTAAAAAAAGAAATGCTCAACCAAAAATGGAATAGGGAAATATTCAAATAAAAAGGTTTGAATTTTCAGCAATACGTATAATTTGCAACAAAAGAAGTGAATTTTCAACTAAAAAAGAAAACATTTTTAACAAAAATAAAATAGAATTTTCTGTTAAAAAAAAATTAATTTTCAACAAAAAAAGCGAATTTTTTAAATAGAAGTCTTGCCTTTTCAGCCATAAAGAAGAATTTCTAACTAAAGTATTGAATCTTCAACCAAAAAGATTACGTTTTAACAGAGTAGTATTAGTTTGAACAAAAAAATATGAAATTTCGAAGTAAAATTAAAGAGTTGATATTCCAACAAAATTTTAATATTAAATAAAAAACAGTTGAATTTCAACGAAAAAGACCGTTTTTAAATAAAATACTCAATTTTAAAGTTTAAAAATTAATTTTTAATCAAAAAAATAACAAAGTTTCAATTAAAGATGTTAAACTTTAATCGAAATAAATAAATTTTCAAACTAAAAAAATTAAATTGTAACAAAAAATGAAATAGTTTAATTCTCAGTTTAAAAAAATAATTTAAAACCAAAAAATGGAGATTTGAAGAAAATACTTAAATTTTCAACCAAAACACATGAATTTTTAACAAAAATAATGAATTTTCAATTAAATATCAATTTTTAACAACGTAATTAAATCTTTGACCCAATAAATGAGTTCTTAACAACAACAAAATTAATATGCAATCAAGAAGAATAATTTTCTTTAAAGTCAGTTTTCAAACACATAGTTAAATTTTCAACTAAAAAATCAATTTTCAAGAATAGAAAAATTATTTTTTCAAGTTGTTAACGATAATGATTATTTTTCAACCCAAAGAGACGATTTTTCAATAAAATTCTTTATTTTACATCCAAAATGTTCATTTTTAAACTAAAATAGGCGAATTTTTAACAAAAAGGGACAATTTGAATTTTCAGTTAATCAATTTTTAACGGAAAAAACAACTTATTTTTACCAAAATAGTTTAATCTAAACCAAAGAAATGAATCTTCAAGAAACAATGTAAAATGTAATAGTTGATGTTTCAGCCAAAAAATATTTTAAATGAGAAGCCCTTGAATTTCACCAAAAAGCACGAATTTCGAACAAATAATGTAACTTTCAAATAAAAACATCAGTTTTTACCCAAAAATAAATCAAAATAAAATAAAAAGAGAGACAAATTTTCAAACAAAGAGAAGAAACTTCAACCGATAAAATGTTAAGCAAAAACAGTTGAATTAAATGAAAAGATGATTTTTTGCCAAAACGGATGGTTTTTAAATTTTTAAATATGGTTTCCAGTTTTCGCTCTAAAAAAATTTGTTTAATTGAAAACATGTATTTTGAAACGTTCTTTCAGTAAACAATAATGTTATGTTTTGTGAAATTCAGAACTATGAGTAAGCAAATCTGACTGTACTTGAAACATTAAACTTTTTCTTTTCAAACTGAATAAAATATCCTTTACGTCTGTTTTACGTATAAACTTTTATTAATAATTTGTATTAAAAAAAAACCTATTTTATCAATATTAATATTAAATATTCGCAGAACTCGGACCCGAACAGATCGCGCACTCTGGTGAGTGATAAGCTCCCCCAGAAATGAAATTTCGTAGGACCGAGTGAAAACTTTTTAGCGATCTCAGAATCTCGGAACATCTAACCCAATTTTGCTATGTATACTAGTTCGAGAAATACGGAAAAAAATCTCAAATGCAAAATTAATAATTGTCTTGTTCAGCGCTTTTACTACACCAGGCTCCAACTTCGTAACCCAGTGTATCGGTACGCCTTAACAAATTCACTTGAAATTTGTAGTCACCTATTATGCATCTGATATTAATTTCGAATCAAATTCTGAAATTTTTTATAAAATAATTTACGTTAGATAGTAAATCATTACAAAATCACAGAAAGTCAGTTATAACGAGAAAAATTCAAAGCAACCCCTTAAAATTTTCGATTATTTAGTACATATAAGATATCATTGCTATACTTAGCCAAACGCAACCACAGTTTTTCTAGTCAGACATAATTTGAAGATCAAAACCAATATTGCATCTGTTTTCATGGAAAAAATATATAATTTATAGGACATTTTTAAAATCACAGATCATTCAATGAAAAAAATGTTTACAATATTGATAGCAAAAGCAAAACGTATCAGGTGCATCAAACACGAAATCGTTTACGAAGAACAAACATTGCTTCATGTAACAACGCAATTCGGTTAAAATCTCATTCCTTTTTTTGATTGTTTAATATCCAATCTTGAATTTATTATATAATCTAAAAGAAATAAAATATTGGATTGATGTATTAATCGATTTTTAATTTTCTCTTAATTAATACCACCTTGATCAAAAACTTTTAGGACTCGTCACGATTTCACAAAAAAAATGTCATCAACTTTGCACAATGACATCGTTATCCGTGAGCATTTGGCTAAAAACGAAAAGAATACCATCCAACAACCACCGAATTCACCTGATTTGGCTCCCTGCGACTTTTTTCTATTCGGTCTACTCAAGGAACCGCTCCGCGGAACGCGTTACAGCGCCCGAGATGAGGTCATGGATAAATCGAAGATGGCTCTGATGGCTATACTGCAAACCGATTATAAAAAATGTTTCGACGATTGAATCAAGCGCTGGCATAAGTGCCTTGCAGTCCATGGGGAGTACTTTGAAGGGGACAATATCGATTATGATGAATAAACTTGTATTTTTGATTTTTTAAATAAAGTCCTAAAACTTTTTGATGAAGGTGGTATACTGATACTGAATTAAATATTGAACAGCTTTCTAATGGAATATTTTGAAATTTATTTGCCCTCCTTATTTGCATTGATAATTTAACCCTTAATAACCACACTAGTACGAATTCGCACCTCATGAAACTTCCTACTTCTGTAAATTTCTTCCTGCGTACGCCAAGGGTCTCCCCCACTACGACAAATATGCTAGTCCCCTAGGATATTTACTACGTTAAGGCCGATGTCATTCGCTTTGTTACCGCTCAGGCAGCAACGTCGAATCTTTGTAGAAGTGCAAATTTGGCACTTTTGTGGTAGCGGTGTGCGTGAAGTCGGTGCTTGTGAAATTTGAAGTATTTTTATTTTCGTCAATGTAATAAGTGAAATTTTATTGAATGTAAGTATTTCAACATATTTTTGTGTTTTTAATACAAATTTATGAAGTACTTGATGTTTTTCTCATATTTTTGAAGAAATTTTAAAGTACAATTTTTTGTGTATAAACCATAAAATAATCGAAGAAAAATGTACATTATTATTATAGAATGTCCGAAGAACAGCACTTACGTTATAATTTACGTAATTATAAGGCAGTGCAGGCATTAGATGTGGAAGAGGACGCTGGCGAGGAGGAAGAGGGTGTCTGTTCCGATGATAGTGGAGAGGAGTTCGTCGTATCTGACTAAGGTTTTAAGAGATTGCTAAGGTTTTAAGAGTAGATGAACCGATTGTTAGAGGTTACACTGTAATTTGTGAGGAAAGTCGTGCCAGATATGCACTCTGTGAAACGGAAAGATCTGGGCGAACGCGCATGAGGTGCAACAATTGCATGCGCCGTATCTGTGATGAACACAGATGCGGATTGTGCATTGAATGTTCCGTATATATGGATTAATTTAATTTTAATAATGTATTTTTATCACAGTTTTGTACAAATTCGATTTTATGTACATTTTATTACAAAATACAGTAATTTTATGCGAAATCACACCAGTGTGGTTACTACGTATGCTGAGTTGAGGTGTGGTTACTAAGGTTTAATGCAGAAAAAAATAGGTTATCTTTGTAAAAAAGGAAACGCAAAAGAAACTACACATATGGAATGGTAGAATTTTTTAAATAAAGTGCTTTTATTTACTTTACCAATTAACGGCAAGATTTTCTTGATTTCTATTTTCAAATTATTTTATAAAAGACGCCTGAAAAATTTCCGGAATTTTATACCCCCGCCCCCTGCTTGTCCGATTTTGTCAAATCTCCAGAACCCCCCCCCCCCCCCCCCGAAAAGAACGTCCGAAACGCAGGGACCCCCCTCTTTTTTCATATTTTTACTTTTTTTCAGCACTATTAAATTATAAGACATTAAAGCCCTCGTCAATTTGAGAAAAAGTTATTCTTATAATCAAATATAGAATTCTCTGTCAAAAACTTCATAAAAAACCATCTGGTGATACCAGATTGTCTTCCCCGGATCCGCTGGATGGCGTTGCAATCGTCTGAATACCGCGACAGAATTCTAAATCGCCTACATATCATCAGATAGCGGAATTTTAAAAAAAGTACCTCATTGCATGGTAATTAATGAATTTGAAAAAGTGGACGTTTGAAAATGGATTTACCTCCCCCCCCCCCTTTCTTGTCCACTTTCGTCAAATGTTGGTACCCCGCACCCCCACCCACCCTCCAACTACGGACGTCTTTTATAAACGGCCCCTTACTTAATCATTAATTTATATATAAGGTTATCAATGGTAAGTAGAACTTGTATTTTACACAAAACAGTGTTAGTAGTGGAAAAAAAAGATATTTAAACAGCTGTTCATATGTGATTATTTATAACCGAGTTTTCGACGATTCACAATAACTCAATACGGACAATACATACATCTGAAAATTTCCTATTTTCAGATCAAACAGAATAGTCTACTGATTCCGGAATCAAAAGTTGAATGGATTTCCAAATTTTCATTAACCTTCGCTTACAATCACAAATATTAAAAACGACCGCTCTTCCCATCCATGAAGATCGAGATGAAGATGGATCAGATTGAACAATGTTATTATTGGAACCTGCTTTACCCATCGATAATAGTAGCCTCATGTGGCCTCATACGAAAAAAGTAGCAAATAGTAGAGGAGTGCGAGGCCGGGTAATGCATTATATACAGGCCCTATATAAAATACAGCTTCGAAGTACTATGGGCATTATCACAATAGGTGGATTTATTGATGCTCACTTTATGAATACTTTGCTTCCTCATGTGCATCAAATAAACTTGCTTCCTTATATATGGAGGTTTATTTCCACTAACAAAAAAAACTGACACTTGTTTCATCTAGTTCATCTTTCCATCTTATAACGAAAAACTTAGTTGCGAAAAATGTAGTAATGAATAATAAATAAATATAACAATAAATATATAATAAATAATAATAAATATATAAAGTATATAAAATAATAAATAATAATAAAAAACTTTCTAGTTTTTTTATAAGGCGGGGGTAGATTTCTCACCGAGAAATTCAGTTGAAAAGATTTTTAAAAAACCGTTAGAAAGCTTATTAATTTCACAATGATACAGTCATAAATATAGTATTTTTGATAAATAGGGGCCGAGATAGCATGTGAGAAATTCCTACCAATATATATTAAAGTCAAAATCTCTTTCAAAATGAGACCAAAAAAATAATGAAATATTTACTGGTTCTCGAAGTATTATGAAAAATGTGGAATCGTCCCCAAGAGAAAAATTGGTTCGTCGAGTGGCAGTCGAACTTTAATCTTTTGTTGGCTATAGTTTATTGTCCAACGAAGATATTAAATACAACACTCCAAACTCCATGATCCACATCCGATTTTTTTATCAGCGTAAAATCGTTTTTTTTTTTTAATTTTTCTCTAGAAAAACACTAAAATTCATTAAATACTTATTCGATAATATACTATCAATAACTAGATAAAAAAATACATAACAAAATAGGAATTCTGAAAAAACTTTTTAATGGTGAATTTCAGGGGTGCTGGTCCCCTTTAAAATGTTTTACATATATAAAAAAAATATTAATGTATTTTGCTTATTTGTACTCTAAAACGCAGTAAAGTGAGATTGACACCGATTACTGACATTGTGATCGTTGCTACGTATGGCCACACTATGTAGGGGTAGTTTAACCCTGAAAATGCGATTAACGCTATCTTTTTGCGTACTAAAACATGAAAATTATTTTTAGTAAACACATGTAAATATCCTCTTCAAATGTACTTTTGTGAAAACCCCTGAAGCACTTTAACTTTACAAGTTGATTTTCTTTAAAATAACATTATTTTTCTAAATGTTTGATTATTTTTAAAATTTTAGCAAAGCAAAAATTTGAAGAAAATACATCATTTTGACCCTTACAAAAATAAGGGATGCAACCTCTGAGGACTCAAAATGCTGTCCGTAATATTGGCTTTCGATAATAAACAATTTCCAACAGATTACAAACAAATTTACTTATGGTAAATTCAGAGATATCGTGAAAAAACTGTTTTGAGATTGAACTTTGGAGGTAGTTTTATACCTTTCAACTTATACATTTGTATAAGAAAAAATTCTTTTATTTTATCACTGGAAATTTATAAATGATCATAAACCTACAAAAAAATCATTAGAAAACATCCGTTGATATTGATTTTTGTTTGTATTAAAATATACGCACTCTTTACTGTTAACGGATATAAATACACTTACTTGGGTTTGATGTAAAAATAATTTTGCAAAGAGAAGTGGAAATTACTAATAAGGGGTAGTTTACCCTCCTAAAATGTACTTTTGTGAAAATTATTTTTGCCCTTATAAAAAATAAGAGACCGAACCCCTGTTGGTCAAAACCTGTATATAATATGGACATTCGATAATAAACAATCTCCAATTGGTTTCCAACAATATTTTTGCATAGAAACAGTGATACACGCGAATTTCAATTGTAGCTTGGGTTTAGGTCTGACCTTGACTTGATTTGAAATTCACCAAAACCTAAGCATCAGGGCCGTGTCGTAAGTTGTGCAACGTAATGCATTTACCAACTAGGCCATTGGGTACTGCACTTAATCACTATGCTGTTTCGTCATGCTTCAGTGACCATGAAATATTCCAACGCGAGTCTTCTTATTCGAAACCGCCACTGCGGCGTAATTCTTGAAACGTCCGAATCATAATCGCTACAACTGAAATTCGCGCGTTTCTTGAAAAAACTGTTTTTGGTTGTGAATTTAGGGGTGCTTTTCAGCCTTTAAAACTGTTTTTCAGCAGAAAAGTAAATATACGTGTCTCGTATTTTTGTCCTCTACAACATAGCGAAGTTGCATTGAAATCTGTGACTGAAACTTTCATTGAGAGAGACTACTGTAACCTATTGGCAACAGACTACAGAGAGAAGCACGTTAAATTATTATTATTACACCATTAAGCCATTTCCCTTTCGAGGTAGGCGTGACTCACTCGGCAGGGGAAAGGAGTAGTGTGTGGATGGGATAGAGATTTTTCAGA
>NC_046658.1:41702201-41714763 GCF_010883055.1 Belonocnema kinseyi
ACTGCATATCGAAGCACAATTTTAAGAAAGTGTATTTATACCAAATTGAAAATTTTCTATTTTGCTTTTTCTTCAACCGAGTATATAAGAGACCGCTCTCTTACAAATTTGACAGGATTTGAAATATTTTATGTTTTTTTTTTTTAATTTCAAGAATTTGTCAAGTGCTTTAAAAAATGTTAAGAGATTTCAGAAGATTTGTAAGGATTTTAAAAATTTGAGAAAGTTTTCAAAAGATGCCAAGCAATTTTCAATTGATTGCAGCAATTTAATATGAGATTTCAAAGGATTTGATATATTTTAGGATATTTTAATAGATTTAAATGAATTTTTAAATGATTTTAATAATTTAGTATGAGATTTTACAGGATTTGAAATATCTCATGGTTTTTTTTTAATTTCAAGATATTTTCAAGAGCTTTAAAAATTTTCAAGAGATTTAAAAAGACTTGTAAGAATTTTAAATATTTGAGGAATTTTTAAAAGATCCCAAGGAATTTTCAATTGATTACAGCAATTTAACATAAGATTTAGAAGGATATGAAATATTTCAGGGTATTTTAAAAATTTCAAGGAATTTTCAAGAGCTCTAAAAAATTTTCAAGAGATTTCTACAGATTTTTAAGCATTTTAAATATTTGAGGACGTTTTAAAAGGTGTCAAGGAATTTTCATCCTATTTTTCTAATTTTAAGGAATTTCAAAGAATTTTGAAGAAGTAGTTTAAAAATCTTTAAAAAAAAAAGGTCAAGGTATCTCAAAATATTTTGAAGGTATTGCATTATTTGCAAGTATTTTAAAATGTTCCAAGGGATTTTCAATTTATTACGGTGATTTAATATGAGATTTTGTAAGATTTAATATATTTCGATATTTTAATAGATTGCAAGGAATTTTTAATTGATTTCAATAATGTAGTATATTGTAAAAGATTTGAAATATTTTAGGGTATTTTTAAATTTTCAAGGAATTTTCAAGAGATTTGAAAATATTTTAAAGGATTTTAAATATTTGAGGATGTTTAAAAACATTTCAATGAATTTTTAATTCATTTTTATAAATTAAAGGAATTTCAAAGAATTTTAATAATTATAGCAATGATGTTTAAAAAAACTCCAAAGTATATTAAAAATCTTTAAAAGATGTCAAGATTTTTCAAAAGATTTTGAAGTTTTTGAAATATTTAAGTGTATTTTCAAAGGTTCCAAGGAATTTTCAATTGATTAGAGTAATTAAATATGAGATTTTAAAGAATTTGATACATCTTAGGATACTTTACTAGATTCCAAGGAATTTTCAATTGATTTCAATAATTTAGTATGAGATTTTAAAGGATTTAAAATATTTTAGGGTATTTTTAAAATTGCAAGGAGTTTTCAAGAGCTTTGCAAAATTTCAAGAGATTTTAAAAGTTGCTTCCTGAAAATTTAAGTATTTTGTGGCATTTTTTGTTGATTTTGTTTAAAAATTAATTTCTTTTAACTACAAGAAAATTATACTTTATGGAAAATAAATTTCTTTTGTGCAAAGTTCATGTATTTGATTAAAAATGCCTTTTTTCTTATACAATTCAGCCTTTTGGATAAAAATCTAACTTTTTGTTTAAAAATTTAAATATTTTGTTTAAAACAAATTTAACAAATTTTTTGCAGAAAACTAATTGTTTTAGTTGAAAATTTAACTATTTCTATTAAAAGTTAGTCAACTATTAATTAAAATTAATGTTATATTTTATAATTATATTATTAACATTAATAATATGTATAATAGTAATAATATTCATACTATATACACCTGAAAAACATAACCTCAAAATTGACTCATGCATGAAATGAAGAATCACGCGAAACATTAAATTAGCCAATTTCTTTCATTTCTTTCAAATGGGGATCGAGGTATAAATAGAAGAACACCGAAGTCTTCCGAAGCTTTTTAAGGATTTTAAATATTTGAGGATGTTTTAAAAGATCTTAAGGAATTTTCAACTTATTTTTATAATTTAAAGGAATTTCAAAGAATTTTAACAACTTTAACAGGGTTATTTAAAAAAATTCCAAAGTACTTTAGAAATCTTTAAAAGATGCCAAGGTCTTTCAAAATATTTTGACGGTTTAGAAATATTTGTGAGTATTTTAAAACGTTCCAAGGAATTTTCAATTTTTGACAGTAACTTAATATGAGATTTTAAAGGATTTGATATATATTAGGATATTTTAATAGATTCCAAAGCATTTTCCATTGATTTCAATAATTCAGTATGAGATTTTAAATGATTTGAAATCTTTTAAGGTATTTTTACACTTGTAAGGAATTTTCAAGAGCTTTCAAAAATTTTAAGCGGTTTTAAAGGATTCAAAAATTTTCAGGATATTTTAAAACATTCCAACGAATTTTCAATTAATTTTAATCATTTCGAGCGATTTCAAAGAATTTTAACGTTTTTTTCTCATATATTTTTTTTGGTTGATGATTCATCAATTAGTTGGATAAATTTGTTTTCTGAAAATGTAACTATTTTGTAGAAAATTTATTTTCTGTAAATGTAACTATTTTGTAGAAAATTTATTTTCTTTTTGGTTAAAAATTAATTTTTTTAACCACAAATTTAACTATTCTATGTTTAAATGAAAAGTGATCTTTTTTAGTTAAAATTTTTTGTATTTTATTGAATACTCTTCTTTCTTGGTAGAAAATTAATTTAAAATTAATTTCTTTCAAATGGGGAGCAAGATATAAATAGAAGACCACCGAATTCTTCCGAAGCCTTCAGATCGGCAATCATCGTACAGCAGAACACCGAAGTTTAAAGAAATATTTAACAAGATTTCAAAACACAGTTTGATGTATAAATAAGAACTGAACAATTCATAATTTGTATCTTCTACCCGTGTGGAAAAATGGAGGGTGCCTCCGTCAAGGTCCACATGGATTGCACTCATGCCCTATGGAATCCATGAGGGCCATCCAAACGTGGTTCCTTATGGAAACGACATACTAATCCATAGGGGCCCAGCATGGGCTGCCCTCATGGATCCCTAATGGTTGCCACCATGAAAGCCCTCTTGGTTTTTTTTGTTTTTTTTTACAGTGCTGACACCTATATTGGCATATCTCTGGGATCATAACACTATTTTGTACTGGGCAGTCAGTGTTGGGCCAGCACTGGATATCGCTACTAGCACAGTATTATTCCAATAGGAAATTCACCATGGCATGGGCGGCAGTACTGCGTCAGTGCTAAATAGTACCGTACTGCTACACTCTAACCATATGACGAAAAAGTTATATAAAAAATAAATATTAATTGATTGCGATTATTTTGTCTACAGATATTAATAGTCCTGTTTAGAGTGAATACATATATTACATTTTCAAACATTATAGTACAAATAATATTTCTAACGCTATGGGGTATCGATCCTACATAATCTATCCCTAAATCTACCGCCTAGCAGTCGGGAGTGCTAACCACTGCGCTAAACCGACAAGTTAATTATTTATTATTATACGACGTTTTGTAAATGTAAAATACAAAAACTGTTAACATAAATATCAATAAAATAATTATTAAATAAATAATATAAATCGATTACAATTTTTCTTCGCGTAATATTTTTTTTTCACGTTGTAGGCTAATTTTTAAAAATTGTCAATGACAGGAAATGTAATTTTTAATTAACATTCAAAATTTTTCATACAAGATGAAACTTAGAATTTTTTTCTTTAAAAAAACCCAGGAAAATATCTGTTTTCGGGACAGATGTATTTATAGTTTTTTGAAATTTTAGAATGCATAAAATATATTTTAAAACGTATTTTTTATGTCCATTTTTTAGGATATAAAATATTTACCCTTCCGATTTAGAAATTTTAATCATTGATCCGTGAGGACAATGGAGCTGGCTGCCAGCGGGGGCCTCCATGGAACATCAATATGGTCAGAGTTCGAATTTCAAAAAAGTGTAATCGAATTTTTTCAGAAATTCGCTGTTTGCAAGTCTGAACTCATGAAACCATAAAATTTGTGGCGCCAAAAAAATATTCACCCTTTGGACTTTGAAATTTGAATCGTTGATACGTGAGGGCAACCGAGCTGGTTCCCCTGCGGCGGCCCCTGTGGAACATCCATATTGTGAGAGTTCGAATTTCAGAAAAGTGTCATTCAATTTTTGACAGAAAATCTTTATTTGTAAGTCTGAACTCCTGAACCCTTAAAATTAGTAGTGTCAAAAAAATATACGTCCTTTGAACTTTGAAATTTAAATCGCTGAACCGCGAGGGCAACCGAGCTGGGACCCTCATGGAACCCCCATATGGTGACAGTTCGAATTTCAGAAAAGAGTCATTCAATTTTTGACAGAAATTCATTATTTTTAAGTCTGAACTCATGAAACCTTAAAATTTCTGGTGTCAAAAAAATATACGTCGTTTGGACTTTGAAATTTGAATCGTTGATCCGTGAGGGCAACCGAGCTGGTTCCCCTGCGGGGGCCCCTATGGAACTTCCAAATTGTGCGATTCCGAATTTCAAAAAAGTGTCATCCAATTTTGGACAAAAATACATTGCATGTAAGTCTGAATTCATGAAACCTTAAAATTTGTGGTGTTGAAAAAATATTCACCCTTTGGAGTTTGAAATTTGAATCGTTTATCCGTGAGGGCAACCGAATTGGGCCCCCGCCGGGGGCCCTCATCATAAGGGGTCTCAGCGGGGCTTTTTCCACACGGGTAATTTAAAAAGTGTCAATTAAAAAAAATTGTGATCCACCAAGTTTTAATGATTTTCACTGAAATTGCTTAAAATTATATAATTTAACAAAAAATTTAATTAATTGATTCATTCTTCAAATTAGAGCATTGAAACTGATAGCGTGGATTTTTTTTAACCTTCGATCTGTACAATTTATGAAAGTTAGAATTTTTATATTTTGTAGTTTACCGATATTTAGTTGAAAATTAATCTGTTTTTTGTCAATTAATTTTAAGGGTATATTTAAAAATATTTAAATATTTAAGCAGAATTAAATAATTAGCAGAAAAGTAGCCTGGCGCAGAGAGAGTATTTAAAAAGTGTAAAATAAAAACACACTTTTGAATATTCAAGCCTCCGCGATTTATAGCCGCCCTCGGGGTCCCTGCCGTCGCGCGTCGGATTTCGCGCATTAGGAAAGGGCGCCATAAGATTCAGTGAGAAGCAGTCGTAAACTGTAACACGCGATTTGAGTAGCGCTGCCCCAGTCGCGAACATAAATTCTTTAAGCCGGTGTAAACATAACCTCAATATGATTATTTACATTGACAGCTCATTATGAATACTATAATAAAAATTGGATTTGACTCAATAAAGCATGGGATTGAGTTTCATAAAGAAACTGTTAAAAAAGGAAAGGCTTTGCCTATAAGGCATGTTATTAGAGTAGAGGAAATCCGATTAAATGGTATTAGTGGAAGAATTCAAACCAGTGTCATTCGTAAGACAAGTCTAGAGCAAGAACGAGGAAAACCCTCCGATAGTCAAATTGCAAAAGATTTGTATGCAAAGGGCTTAGCAGTGGCAAATTTTTTTTTAAATAAAGAATCTGGAAAACAATTAAAAGTTTCTCCCTACAAACTAACTTATTTAGACCTTGCTAATCACCCGTGTGCCTTACGTGCTGTTCTTCGAGAAGAATCGAAATCTGAAGGGGAAAGAGCAGCTAAATCTATATTAATGAATTGTGTTGACTTAGCGATTGCATCAGTTAAAGATAGGAATTGTGATATTTGCATTCAATGTCACTGATCACCGTTAGACCTGGAAACCTGGAAAACCGGGAAATGACAGTGAATTTATTTTTTGACCGGGAATTTTACAACATTTTTAGAATAAAAATTTTGTCCAACTGTGATTTCAACCGTTTTTAAATAATTTCCTAAATTGTGATTTTTATCCATTATTATATCATTTAGTTTAGAATGCTTAAATCTAAAATCTTTCACTTTAACAATTTTCCATTTTATATTTTAATTTGAAGAATTTTAAAATGCAGTTTTAAAGGTTAACAAAAATTAAAAATTAGAAGTTTTTAAAATAGAAGATTTTTTTTTATAAAAAACAGGTTGGTTGCGACACCGCGAAACCGGGAATTTTCAGAAGGAAAATCTGCTCAAGTACGATTATAACAGTTTTAAAAATAATTAAAGTGCAGTTTTGAGGGTTTAAACAATTAAAAATTAAAAGCATTTGAAGTTGAAAAATTTTGATACAAAACATTTTTATTTTATCAACTGTGAATATAAATAAATAAATTCTTTTTAAAACGGATCTGTACTCTAAGTATAGAAATCTGAAAAATAATTGATTTAACCAAACAATTCTAGATCCGTTCCAAATTTGAGAATTTCCAGATTGTAACTGTTTTAATCCGAACGTCTTGATAAGAATTGAAATTAATATACCATTTATTCCGATAATTTTATTTTTAAATAAAAATTTTCATGATTTATCAATAATATATTTTTAATTCGCAGGTTCAGGTATTCCTTTATATTATTTTTTCATATTAAATTTTATAAATAAATCTATTAATATATTATTTCTATTATTTTTTTCAGCTATTAAAAAATGTAAACGTGCGTTTTACTACTTTCAACTTAAAAATAAATCGATAATAATATAGTCATAATTAATGGTTTTTATTAGATTAAAAATATTGTGAGTCTAAATTATTTAATCCTTATCCCATTTAATTTGGAATTTGTTAATCTAGAAAAAGAATAAGTATTTAATATTTAGCAATATTTCACTGTTCATTTAAGACGAGTAAATTAAAACCATATATTTAAAAGAAAACAATTTAAAACTGAATTGTTTCACATAGAAAGCTTTGAGTCTTTAGATTTTCGAAGAACTTTTAAACTTTTAGCGTTGCAATCTTAAGTGTTCTATTTAAAAAGTGTTTAATATATAAGTGAAATTGTAAAATTTTGACGCATAAATAACAAATAAACACATATTATTTGTAGAAAAAATTTTAGTAATTTTAATAGATATGTAGAAGTTTTGAAAAGATTCAAAATTAAGTAAAAACTTGAAATTATTTCAAGTAATTTAAACGAAGTGTGTTTTTAATCTCTTAAAATCTTCTTAATCTTTCTGTTACAATAATTTTTCAAAGTCAAAAATCATTTTCAATTTCCCTAAGAATCTTAAGAAAAATTTTATTCTTTTGTAATCTTTCACAATTCTTAAACAAATTCTAAATTTTTTGTTTGAAATCTATAAAAATCTACATTTTATTTTAAATTCGGTTGTAAGTATTTCAAATTATTTCAAGTTCTAAATTTAATTCGAACCTTTTAAAAACTTCTAAATATCTCTTAATATTTCTCTAATATTTTTACAAATAATAAATGTTCTATTGTTACTTATAAATTCAAATTTAATTTTTGTTTTAAATTTGCAGGATTTTATAAAAAAGTTATAGACAAAATTCAATTCGATTTGAAATAAATTTAAAAGTTCTGACAAAAAATTGAAAAATTATTTTGAATTTGGTAAAATTTTGAACAACTTCTAGATTTTTCAAGATTTTGAAATAAAATTGTAAAGCTTATGAAGGATGCCTAGACCATTTAAAATAAAAATAATTTAATTTCTAATTTAAGAACTGTTAAGTTAAAAAAATTATTTTTCAATTTCTAATGTAGCTTAAAATTACTTGAAATAATATAATTTTGAAAAGTTTTAAAGTTCATTGCTTGATTCTTTAATTTAGACTATTGAAAATGTTAACGTGGATTTACATTTTTGGAACTTAATCTGAATGTTTGAACTCTACAATTGATAAAAGTTCTAAATTTTGCAGTTTATTTGTATTTTACTTAAAACTCTTCAATTTAAAAGTGTTAGTACCTTTCAATTTATACGTATAAGTCGTTGAGCATTTGAATATACAATTTTTGAAATTGAAAACTTTTAAACTTTAATTTTAAAAGTTTGGAAATCAAGGGCTCCACTTTGAATGCTTTAATTTGTTGTTTATTATTTTATATGGGAAAATGTTTTAAATATAGTTTGATTTTTTAAATTTCATTAGCCGTAAAAAATGTTTGCGAACCGGGAAAAACTCGGGAAATGACCGGGAATTTTTTTCTTCGATTAAAACGACCAACATGAATGTGAAATTGATAAATCTTAAAAAATGTAATTATATTTTAGTAACATTTTAGATGAAACAGAACCGAAATTACTTGATTTTTATCGTCAAAGAGTCATACTCAGTAAAACAGACATAAAAAGTATGTGTTTTAGAACGAAAGGTCAGTCTAATTCAGCAGAATGAATATTTATCTTATCACTGTTTATATTATTTCCAAATGTAGATAACACAGCACGAAAACACAATTTAATTATCGTGATAATTTGGAATTTGATTCAAAATCACAGTTGATCTCATGTAAACATTAAACACTCGTCTAACGAGAATTAGCGCGTACCACCGACAGGGGCGCTGCGGTGCTTCTGCTTCCCCAGCGAATACTGAAAACAGTATCTTTTACATGGATTCCATATAAAAACGACTTAAAGTAGTCCGGCTACTGCAAAAGCTAGTCAAAGGTATGTCGGTTTTGTTGTTGATGTGAAATTTGGAATTAAAAACCAATTAATAAATTGTGTATTAAATTTGTATGCGGAATAGTATAAATAAAGTGGGTTTTAAATAATAATAAAATGTAAATTTAAATCTTCATTTGACTGATTCGAGTAAGTCATTTTTGACGCTCAGCAGTTGGCAGCATAACCACATGTCGAAAAAGTAAACTTAACCTACAAACATATAGGCAAAAAAACATTATTTCAAATTTCGCGCACGTCCCTATTCCAGTAGAAGCTGTCTGCCAACTTTAGTTAATGCTACACCGTTATCGTCATATTTTACTTTGGTATATTTTGCCAAACTTTAGCGAAAAAACCCTGGAAGCAAGTAAAAATGAGCAGTAATTCAAATTTCAAATTATATTTTCTGTCTCCAAAACAGTTTTCCTAACAATATTCAACGTATTTTCAAGCCAAACTTAACCATTTTTGGAGCCCGCGAAAAGCGTTTCCATATAAGATCCCATGTTTTTGACACGACTTTAAACAGTGATAATTCAAATTTTAACCTGGAAAGGGGCACTAAGAAAGGCTTTATGTGACAGAGGACATATTTCAATTGTAGCATCTAAACAGTTCTTAACATTTAGGTTAGAAACTAGAGATGTATAGAAGAAGGTAAAACAAAAATTTAACCAAAATTGCTATTTTGTGTTGAGTTTAGGATAATAGATAAAACTGTCTAAAGAATAACATTTTTAATCAGACGAGAAATATAGCACAAGGAAGTACTGACGATTTGGCAACACTGCCTTGCTGATGAAGACGCTTGTCAAATCTACGTGCGTGATTAGCAAGCCATATTGGCCATAGCCACTAAACTGAGTGCGGTGTTGCCACGCTCATTGCTTAACTAAAGTTGGCGTGAAAAGTAAGCGACCTCGTTAAAAAAAAATCGCAGAAAATTCTAGCCAAATACACGTGAAAGCTTAAAGTCTCCCGAATTGAACGATATGTATATCGTTGCTCTAAAAATTTTTTTACGATAGCGCCGAAAAATAGGTTTTGGAAGCTCTTTTTTTAAGCCTCGACTTTCGAGACTTCCAAAAACAAGCTGGACGTCTTAAAAAAATCTGGAAAAAATGCACAGACGCTCTTTAAAGTGTCTAGAATGCAATACATTCAAAATTTCGAAATTGTTTACTAATTACAGATCGTTTTCCACAAGCATACCATATTGGAAATAAATAATGATAGGAAGTTGTTTTATGGCTTAAAATGTGCATTTTTTTTAATGTGATTAAAGTAGACATAAAAAAATTCAATTAGATCAATATTTCGCGAAATAATCCTTTCCAAATATTTCGGAATTTAATGAGAGTGGCTATACCATGCAAAGTGTTCGAAAAAAAGTATCCATTTCACTACAATAGACACCTCAGTAGGAAGGGGATACTAACGTACCTGCCTTTTCCCCTCCCAACTATTGACCTGTGGGTAAGCTGGTAACCTCTTCCTTCTGAGGTACCTATTGCTGTGAAGTGGATCTTTTTTTAAACACTTTTTATAGTATGGCTACTCTCATTAAATTCAAAAACATTCGTAAAGGATTATTTCGCGAAATATTGATCTAAATTCATTTTTTTTATGTGTGCTTGAATCACGTTACAAAACTGCACATTTTAAACCATAACACAACACTCTAACATTATTTGTTTCCAAGACAATATTTTTGTGAAAAACGATCTGTAATTAGTAAACAATTTTGAAATTTGGAAAACTGCATTGCATTCTAGTCTGGATTTGTTAAGATGTCCAGACAGTTTTGAGAAGCCTTGAAAGTCGAGGCTTAAAAAAAGAGCCTGAAAAACCTTGTCTTGCTAGAATTTTCTGCGATTTTTTTTTTTAACTAGTTGCGAGCGCTTAAAGTGAGGGTGGCGTACTTTTGACGCCGATTTTAATATGCGATGTTTATTGTATACGTATATTATAGGTTTGCTTGCGCCTAGAACGAGAGCGCACAAACCTAATCAAAATTTTTGACCAAAGGTTAGGAGAACCGCAATGGCATTTTGGATCAGCCTGAGTTTAAACTTTTGGATGAATTTCACGCGCGTGAACTTTCTTAAAAGGAGGAACCATCGCTACTACACCCGTACGACTTACTAAGTTGAAATCTGGCAACATTTTGATCATGTCGCCGGCGACATGAATCAACGGCTGACAGATCTACATTGATCGCGCCTCGCGATGTTACCAGATTGCGATAGTCAACTTTCAAAAGCGCAAGTTTCGTGATTAATTTTTTTTTCATGTATATGCAGGAACCAAATGGTTAATATTAATTTTGCACTTCAATTTTGAAATACTTGTTTTTCATTAAAAAAATTATTAATAATATCTTAACAGTGGTTACTTAGATATCACTCAGTAAAGAGCTAAAAAACGCCATCTCTCATAAGGCACAATGTTAAACATGACGAAATTAAAAACGTTAATAACTTATTTATAAAGTACCCTAGGCTTCTGAGATTTCAACTGAGTACTTTTGGGGATCATATTTAGATATCGTAAAATTTTGTTGAAATGGTAATGAAAATTCTTGCAGCGACGGTACCTCCTTAAGTATATAAGTTTCTCGAATTCACGCCTTCCAGACTATACTAATATACATTACTGGCGATAATTATCACTCCACTAAAAAAATCATACTAAAAACATGCCTCTTTTTTCGTGAATTTCTAAGCTTAAATTCAGTTGGGAAGACTAAAAAGGAAACAGTAAGAAAGATTATTAACCCTCGCACCACAAGGTGACACAGAGTCTCAGTTACCACAAGGTGGGGTGTCTCCACACCCCAGTCATTTTGAAACACATTACGAAAGATTTACGGTATAATATTGTTTCTAGGATATTTTATAAAATCATACAATTATTCAAAGGACTTTTTCAATCATTTTCTGCTAAATTATAACGAGAAAATTCCATTTCTTAGCTTTTTTCAGTTATAGGAAACACAAAGGCTATTTACACAGTCCGTAACACATTATATATTTCATAAAGGATAATAAATGATTAAGTAACTTCTTGCAGTAACGTTAATAATATATTGACCAAAAAATGCAGTTTCATAAACATTAGCATAAAAAACAGCATACAAAGATATTTAAAAACCTGAAAAATATACGTATCACATATTCTAAATAGCACAGTAAAAATTAATATTATTGCTTCTCTAAACATCTGTAGCATAACTTAGTGACCCTTATCCATTTCCACGTGCAGAGGACAACTGAAGAGAAGGCTATTAAAATCCCTACCCCTCTGAGACGCTCTAGGCCTAGCTCATTCGCGAAAATAGGGCCTTGGTGTGTCTAAATACCCCACCTTGTGATGTGAGGGTTAATTTCGCGTCGATTGAGCCCTATTTGAAGTATTTTCGATAAATAGGAGCTGAGATCGCATATGAGAATTACCGACATTTTGCCATTTTTAACCAATTTTCGATTCTCAAATTCCACTTTCTACAAGATTCAGGAAGATGAATGGAAAAAATTTAAACTTTTATAAATTCATGTTAAAAATATCCTACTTAAAATAAGACAATGAACATAGTGAAATATATACTGGTTCTCAAATTATCATGAAAATTGTAGAAGCCTGCCCAAGATGAAAATCGGATCACAGTCATTCGTCTATTGTTTCCCATGCGTTAACAAAAAATAGAAGTACGACTGCCACTTGACAAATCTATTTTCGTTATGACCCTAATAGCACGGAACGCTTCACGCAAGCCTTCGGAACGTTCCAGGGACGTTTAAAATGTCCCCTCTCTAGAACGTTCCAGAAACTTTCCACTGGCACCTGAAGGGAACTTATCGTTATTGTTATTTTTAACAGTAAAAATCTCATAAACTGTCAGAAATAGGTACAAATGGGTGTCATTTTTTAGTATTGAGTACCGCATATACTTTATTACGATATC